>NC_083429.1:4674540-4861801 GCF_020745735.1 Hemiscyllium ocellatum | reverse complement strand
AGAGAAAAAGTGACTGACAGAGAGACAGACAGTGCGAAAGTGATCAGAGTGGATGGGGTCTGCAAAGAGCGACACGTAGAGGGAGTGGGAAGGAGTAGAGAGAGTGAGTAGTTGAGGGCATTGCAGAGACAGAGTGGGTGTGGAGACAAAATGTGGGGAAGACAGGGAAGTTGAAAGAGAGATACTGGGGAGACATTAGGAAGAGCAAGTGGGAGGGGAGTAAGTGACAGTGGGGAGGGAAAAGAGTGCGAAGTTGAGATAGAGAAAACGTTGTCGATGGTGACTGTCAGAGCGGGTATCGAGGAAGAAAGATGGATGGGGTAGACAGAGAGAGTGGGGGTCGACTGCGTGTGAGAGGGAAGATGTTGGAGAGAGAGTGTGGGAGAGGGTAGAGATAAAGAGACAGAATGAGAGCGAGAGAGCCTGAGAGGGGTATAGAGAAAGGCAGAGTGGGAGATTACATGTGGGAGGAAACACAAAGACAGTGAGTGTGAAGGGGAGAAAGAAGTGAGGGTGGTAGAGAGAGAGTGAGAGGGGTGAGAGAGAGTGTAGGAGCGGGCTCGCGATAGAGAGTGTGAGGGCCAGAGAGAGAGGGGTGAGACCTTGTCTGTCCAATGTAGATCAGCAGCAATCAGTGATGAGGTCTGGCGTTCCCAATATCGGCCAGCAGTAGTCAGCGTTGATGCCTCCTGTTCCTGATGTAGCTCAGCAGCAGTCAGCAGTCAGCATTGAGACCCGGTGTGCCCAATGCAGTTCAGCTTCGACCTGCAGTGATGATCCCTGGTGTCCCCAATGTAGGCCAGCTGTAGCAATTAGCACTGAGGCCTGGTGCGCTTAATGTAGTTGAGCAAAGCATTCGGCGGCGGGCTCTGGTTTGAGTGATGCACCTGAGCAGCAACAGTCAGCAGCCAGAACTGGTGTGCCCGATGAAGGTCAGGAGCAGCAGGGATGACTGTTGCGCCCAATGTAGGTCAGGAGCAGCAGTCAGCATTTAGGCCCAGTGTGACCGATGTTGGTCATCATCAGCAGCAAACAGTGCTATGGTCTGGTGGGCCTGATGTAAGTCCGCAGCAGCAGTCAGCGATGAGAACTGGTGTGCCAGAAATAGCTGTGCAACTGCAGTCAGCAGTGAGACCTTCCTGTGCCCAGCCTCGGTCAGCAGCACTCAGTAGTGAGGGCTGCTTTGCCTGATGTTGGTCAGCAGGAATCAGGGTCAAGGCCTGGTTTTCGATATGTAGGTCAGCAACATTCAGAGGTGGTGTCTCGTATGTCTAATGTCGATCAACAGCACCAGTCAGCATTGAGACCTGTTGTGCCTGATGAAGGTCAGCATCAGTCAGCGGTGATGCCTGGTGTGCCCGATGTAAGTCAGCAGCAGCAGTCAGCACTGAGGCCTGGCATCCGTATGTAGTTCAGTAGCGATTGCAGTGGCGATTCCTAGTGAGCCCAATGTAGGTCAACTGCAGCAAATAACACGGAGGCCTGGTGTGCACGATGAAGTTCAGTAGCAGCCGTCAGTTTTGAGACCTGGTGTGCCCAACGAATGTCAGCAGAAGCAGTCAATAATGAGGCCTGGTGTGTCCAATGTACGTAAGCAGCAGTCAGCGGCGAAGTCTGGTGTGTCTGACGTAACACAGCAGCAGCAGTGAGCAGCCAGAACTGATATGCCCGATGTAGGTCAGAAGAAAGAGTGATGATTGGTGTGCCCAATGTAGGTCAGTAGGAGCTGCCACCAGTGAAGCCTGCCATTACTGATGTAGGTCATCAGCTCTCAGTGCTAAGGACAGGTGCGCCCAATGTTGGTTTGGAGCAGATGTCAACCCTAAGGCCTGGTGTTTCTGATGTAAGTCCTCAGTGATGAATGGTGTGCCGAAAAAGGTGTGCAGCAGCATTCAGTGGCAAGGCCAGGTGTTCACCATGTCGTCAGCAGAAGTCTGTGGTGAGACCTCTTATGGCTGATGTAACTTAGCAGCAGCAGTCAGTGGTGAGGCATGTCATGCCCAATGGACGTCCGAAGCAGCAGGTAGCGGTGAGGCCTAGTGTGAGCAATGTAGGTCAACAGCCGCTGTCAGTTTTGGGGCCAGATATGCCCGAAGTCTGTCAGCAGCAGCTGACAGTGGTGAGACCTGGCGTGTCTGATATAAATCAGCAGCAGCAGTCAGTGGTGAGGCCTGGTCTGCCCGATGCAGGTCAGCATAGCAGTCAACGGCGAAAACAGTGTGCCTAATAGTCAGCAGCAGCAGTCTGCGGTGAAAATAGCTTGTGGAAGACAGGCGCGTCTTTGCCACGTGAGGGAAAGGACGGTCAGGGCGAGCCCTCTTACGGAAATCCCAGTTTGGAGACCCTATCAGTCCATGGCTTAAAGAAGGTCTGTAATTGTGTACTTTTTATAACTCTACTTTTTTTTGCAATCTTATACTGATAAAACTGCAGCGCGTATTTTGGCTTCACTGAGTTTTTTTATGATTCACCTTATGTAAATAAGATTTCTTTCCTGGGTATATTGCCCCAATGGTGCCGCTGTCGGGTGTGCATCTCTCACCTCCCCCTGTATTTGGAAGCTATATCTGAGAACACGTGCCAATAAATGCAAAAACGATTTTCTGCCTTCAGCGCAGCTTCCCACTACCCACCCCCTTTAATCACACCCATCGAGGGTGGTGCTGGACCTTGAGGTCGAGCTCCGTCCTCCCGTCTAGCGATTGTTTTTGGCCGTGCAACGTCATCAATTACAAGTGTGGTGCCAGAAAATCACAGCCCTTCAGTCAGCATCTGAGGAGCAGAAGAGTCGACGTTGCAGTCATCACATTTCACATGAAGGGCTTATGCTCGAAACATAGATTCTACTTCTCCTCGGATGCTGCCTGACCTGCTGTGCTTTTCCAGCATCACGCCCTCGAATCTGATCTCCACACTTGCAGTTGCCTCTGCCTCCCGAAATCATCGGTCTGGCGGGTACGGTGTCGCAGCATGTGCACAGTTAATGTGGATTGTGAGTATGCCTGTCACAAGTGAAGCTAGAATGAAAAGTTATCGTCTCCCCTCCCCAGGCAGTGAGTGAAGGTTAAAGGGAAGGTGGCGCCAAGAGCTATATTCTGCTTTGAAGGTTCATGGTTGATCAGTGCGGGAATCCAACCCCAAACATGGGGTTTCTGGAGCCGCAGTTTAAGCAACAGAGTGCAGTGGCCACTATTCTTGATTTAGTTTTTTTTTATTTGTCGATTCACTATTTGTTTATCTGTCTGTTATGTTAATGGGGCTGAAAAGACAAGTTAGTCAGTTCAAGCATTGCTCTTTTCTCTGAGGTGTAAGTGCTGTTGGGAAGCCCTTTTGTGTGTATCAGTGACTGAGATTGATAGGAAAGTGTCCCCCGTGAGCATCTCTGTCTTTGAGCTGGAGGTCAATATGACGGAGGGTGAGAGAATGGAGATGGGAGTGTACGGAGAGAACTGAGAAGGATGACGGGTGGGGCTTGGTGGGTTCATTCATTACGCATTACTCCAATACGAAACTCACAACACGGTTTCTCTCATTCTCCCTTCCACACAATTCCTCATTCCAGCACTCGCTTCCACAAACTCCTCCAATGTCAGCAAATTCCCGATGATGTTTTCGTATTTCCGCTTGATAATGTTGCTTTTCGCAGATCATTTAACAGTTTGAGATGGAAGTGGAATGATTGAATGAGTGTCGCGCGACAAGAGGCTTCCAGAAACACTCTTTCACTCCGCAAAATGCTGCAGTGCGTGTGGTGAAACTGCTCCGAGGTTGCTGCTCGGTAAGAAGTTAGACAGTTTTCATCCAGTATTCATAAGGAAATGCTGATACCTGTGTCAGTTCCAATCATTCTGTTTTTATATCACAACATCTATTAGTAGAAACACAGAAAATAGGATCAACAGAAGGTTGTTCTGATGCACGATCCTGCTCTACTATTCAGTATGATCATGGTTGATCCTTCACTCCAGCCTGCTGCCATTTTCGAGTCGTACCGTTTGGTCTCTTTAACCATCAGCACAATTTCTATTTTCTTCTTGGAAACATTCCATATTTTTGGCTTAACTGCTTTCTCAGGCGGTAAATTCTGTAGAGTCACCAATCTCGTCAGCTAATTCCGAGATGACACATGCACATATGCTGAAACTGTGACCAGCCCCCTCCACTGTTCTGAACTCCATGAAGATTGACAGCATCCTTCCAACATTGTCTTGTTAGATGTACGACAATTCAATTCGGTTTTTTAGGACATTCTACTTCAATCTTATAAACTCCAATAAATTTCATCGTAACCAGTCCATCCTGACATGAAGCAATTTGCGAAATATTTGCTGTGCTGCCTTCACGGGCGGAACATCTTTCATCAGATAAATATTCCAAAACTGCACACAACACTCCCGCGATGGTGTGTAAGTTTACTCTTGTACTCAAATCCTCTCGCCACAATTGTCTACATAACATTTGCCTTCCTCACCTCCTGCAGCATTTGCATGTTTACTTTCAGAGAACTGTGTACAAGAGCATCAGCTCTGGATTCTCAGTTTCTCAACTTCCATACCTCTATGCCGACTGTGTCCAATCTGTCACTGTTTTCCAATGTTCGGCTACCTGGTCTATTTTTATATGTTTTCTCCCTATCTCCTTTTTAAGATATTGGGGTTACATTGGTTACCACTCGCCAAGCCATAGAAATTGTTCCGGAATCGATAGAATCTTGAAAGGTGATGATAAAATTACTCGATCTGGATTCAAGACAGTAGCTTCAGAATGCATCCACATTATCTCGGGTAACTTTAAGTACTCTTGGGTATAGATTAACAGGTGCTGTGATTGCTTGGCTTTTAATGCCATTAATCTCTCTGCGAATACTGATATCCTATAATTCATTACTCTTGTTTCCTGAGGCTCTTTAGGGATGGTCAACTTTTATGAGTGCTTAGCCGAACAAATTCTGCTCAATTTTGCAACGAACTCTGTCATCGGGAAAGTATTGGAGCCTGTTATTCAAGTTAGAATGACAGAACATTTCGAAACACATTACAGAATCAAAAAGAGTCAGCATGGCTGACACTTTTTTGACTAGAATCTCTACAGTATGGAAGCAATCCATTCGGCCCAACAAGTCTACACTGTCCCTCCAAAGTGTAACCCGCCCAGATCCATTCACCTACCAACTAATTGCCATTGACGTACGCACCTGGCAATGCAGGCAATTCAGAATGACTAACCTGCACATCGTTTGGATTGTGGGAGGAAACCAGAGCACGAAGAGAAAACTACCGCCGAGTCAGGAAGAATGCACAAACTCCACACAGACAGTCACACCAGGCAAAAATTGAAATCGAGTCACTCAAGCTACAATAGAGTAGCATTGAGCACTGAGCCACCATGCCACCCCAAATTGTTCAAATATTTTCAGGACCTAACAAGCAAGATAGATAACGTGGAACCCAATAGAACAAATACTTTTGGGTTCCAAATGGTGTTCATTACGGTGTTTAAAATTATACCACTTTAGATAAGAACCATGAACCAAAACTGTTTGTGCTATAAATCTGTCAAGTTTATTGACCAAGGATTAGGATATGAATTTACGACAGAGAGTAGAGATCAAGAGGCCATTTTCAAGATGGCAAATTGTAACTTATGGAGTCCCAGAGTCATCAGTACTTGGGCCATAATTACTGTTTTGATACACTGATCCCGCGGATGATGGAAATGAATGTACTGTCATTTGGAGGTGATACAAAATAGATGTCAAAACAAACTTGCAGACTGATAGCAACAGGGTAAGTGATCAAAATTAACCGAAATGTGTTGTGTGGAAAAAAACTATTGAGATTTATGCACTTTGGCAAGAAGGCTAGGAATGCTGAATATTATTTAACTGGGAAAACCACTGCAGCACACCGAGAATTATGGGTCATTGCCCTTGTCAGATGAACGCTGGCATCCAGGTTCAACAGGTAATAAGAAAAAGAAATGGTATGTTGGCATTCATTTAAAGAGGATGGGGATGTCTTATCAAAACAACACATGACACGAGTCAGACACAAATAGAATTCTAAACAGTGTTTGTCACACTATTTCAGGAAAGGCAGAGAGAGAATTTTAACCTCAGTGATATGGGGCGAGAGAGATTTTCTCGGGAAATAACACTGAGCCGAGTGATCCTGTACTTTTTGGAGTTTAGAAGAATGAGCGATGACCTTACTGAAATAGATTAGATTAGGAGAGGCTTAATAGGAAGATTCAGAATAACTGATTCAACTTGTTAGAGAGTAGATGACCAAAAGACATAATCTCAGAGATAGTAATCAAAAATTTATGACTTATGTAGAAAGATTCCTTCTCATGTACTGACATGTACTGAATCCGCGGATTTTTTGTTAATGAAGACCACTGTCGAGATTGGTTGTTCAGAGTAACCAAGGCTGATATAAAGAGATTTTAATCAATAAGGGAATCAGGAGTTAGGGGATAACACAAGAAAGTGAATCTGAGGATTTTCTGATCAGCCCTGATATCATTCAATGGTGAGAGCAGACGCGATGGCTTGTATTGCCGCCGTCTGCGTCTTCATTTTATCGTCTTTGTCTGTCTTGGGGGGTTCTCACTTGTTTTTTTCTTTCAACTAATTTCACTGGACATTAGAAGCAGAAGATTTGCAGTGTGGAGACTTGAAACCAAGCATTACTCGAGAATCTGACAGAGTCACTCAGTCGATTAGTGTCTGAATATCATTGGATTTTGAAAATGGATGGAAGAAAAGTACCATTCGCAATGGGGAGAAACATTACACGCGTTGAATGCGCGGACAATGCTTCAACAGATCATCTGCTGTATCAGAACATAAATGCAAGGATACTGGGGAGAGGACATTCATCTGTTCTGAGTGTGGGAAATGATTTTCTCCGTCCACCACGCTGCTTAATTCCCAGAAAGTTATCTCAGATGATAGAGCTTTAAAATAACTAGAATGTATGATGTGCTTATCTGTGAAAATCATGCGACCTTCGCAATAACCAGCGGACTCACACGGGGGAGAAACCATTCACTTGCTCCCAATGTGGGAAGGGATTATTTTCGGAAATGGATCCTGCTCAAACACCATTGAATTCATGCAGTGGACCGACATTTTAAATTAAGTACTATAAACGTTCTTAGACCCTGACATCGCATCAACGTGTTCATATTCATTAGAGACTGTTCAGTTGCTCTCACCTTGGGAGTGGGCTAGTGTGTGGTCATCCCAAATCACTCACCATGAGCTTTCACACTGGGGAAAGAGCTTAGGCCCGCACTAAGGGGGCAAAGCCATTCACTCAGAAATCCAAACTGCTGAAGCAGCAACAGATTAACACAGAGGAGAGACATTTTTAATGTCCAGAATATTGGCAGTGCCATCTGTGTGAATCTGGTGATGCATCAATGTGTTCACACTGATCAGATACTGTACGGATGCTCTCACTGTGGGGCTGTTTTTTAGTCGTAAACCCAACTCACTGTGCACCAGCGATCTCACACTGGGGAAAGACCACACTTCTGCACTGAGTGTGCCAATGAATTTACTGTCAAATCCCACCTCCTAAAACGCCAGCAGGACTGATGGCAGATATTGTTTTTTAATCTGAACATCTCCCTGCTTCATGTTACCCGAACTCTCCGCCAGAAGGTCAGGTTTCAAGTCCCACCTCCTGTGTAGCTGTGTCAAAAAGGTGAATTGTTTTTGATTGATGACAAAATGATGTTCATTATTGTGTTTTTTTTCTGAAGGTAGTGAACTCCAGTGCTGTGAAAGGGATTGCCGTTCTACATGACAGTCAAATAAATCCACTTTGTGTTAAAAGCATTGTATTAAGCCTATTTATATCTGTCATCTCTAAGATTTGGAAATCTATATAGAATTCCTTGTCCAGTAAAGTAATTGACACTACTTTTGTAAGTGTTTGTAAGGCTCAGATATGGATATATTTGAACAATAAAATAATTAAGTGTTTCGGCGAGAGGTCGGTTAAGTGGGGCTGAAGCAACTACAAGATCAGCCATGATCTTATTGCATGAGGAGCCAGGCTCGAGCGGCCGGATAGTCTACTTCTGCTCCTAGTTCTTTTGTTTTAAGAGCTCTTTGAATGGTCTCCCTCTGACAGAGGGAGTTCAAAGTTGCTGTTAATTGCATCCAGTACACAGTGTAGTTAAATATGACCTTTTTCATATAATCGTAGAATCATAACAATGTGAAAACAGGCCATTAGCCACTACAGGTTCACACTAAACCTCCATTCTGTATCACACATTGCATTACGGTAGCTCAGTAGCTAGCACGAATGTGTCACATCTTCAAGGACCGAGCTTCGATTCCAGCCTTGGGCTTCTGCCAGTGTGAAGTTTGCATATTCGCCCTGTCTCAGCTTGGGTTTCTTCCCACAAGGTGAAGATGAGCAAGTAGGATGATTTTTTTCCACGCTAAGTTGCCCGTAGTTTTCAAGGATATGTAGGTTACTTGCATTAGTCACGAGTAAATGTATGACAGAAAAAATGGGTCTCAGTGAATTCCTGGTGGGAGGGTCCGTTTTTGATTGTTGGACAAAAGGGACTATTTTCGCACTGTGGGGAGTCTAATTCTGCTCAGACCCATTCCTCTACTATTTTTCTTGACATTTCCCTGAACTAATCCATCTAACTTTCTCAACCTTGAAAGCTATGGACAAGTTAGTATGACCAATTCACCTAAGCTGCCACCTTTTGATTGTGGAAGGAAACCGAAGCACCCAGAAGAAACCACACAGGTACGAACATATATTCAGCATTTCATTAAATCCATGACTCTGCCTGTCATCTGGTTCTATCTCCTGCCACCTCAGACATGAACACTCCTTTACCATATAAGTGAGGCAAAGCAGAGGCAGAAGGACTCTGAGCTCTGTTCGTTCAGCAGAATCCAAGGCTGTGGCCAAAGCAGCCACAGCTCATTCAGGAGTTTACCTCACACCCCCTCTGTGTTCAATCAGAGTGGTCCATTTCACTTTTTCAATTATTTTGCTATTATTTTGTCGCAGTTAATTCCCAAGTCAAATCATCAGTTCCATGACAGGGTTCGTTACCTTGTGTAATACAATCTGCTTCACTTTACAACAACACTTTCTTCCCGATCATTACTGTTCTTTTGCAATTGACATACTACCTGCCATAACTACCATTTTTCAGCTGTTGAGCACAAAAATGTGAACGAGAAGACCAAAGTTTTCTCGACTGTTCCAAATTCAAATGTTCCCTTCTGAACATCTTCAGGAATCTCAATCTCTTTTTTACTCTTCCACCAGTTTCAGTACATTTCGCTCCTGATGCTCCATCAAATTGTGTGGAGGTTCCATTCGAACACAACACAAAGTATAACCACCAGATTCATTTCACAGAATAATAGCAAATTCAGAACAGAAAGAAACCATTTGGATCATCACACCTGTACCAATTCAAAACTCTGTCGCCATTCTGTTGCCTTTACCACATATTTCTAAACATGATTTCCGTGCAAGTAATCATCAAAAGGTCCCCAACAATGCTTATATATACACACACACACATACACACACACACACCTCCACACGTTTCTGCACTTGCACCATCGAAAATTGTGCTCCCGTTCATTGCATCTTTTAGTGTTGTTGTGACGAAAGTGCATTACCAGACACTTCTCTGCATCAACCCTGATCTGCCTACACTTCAAACTCAGGAATGAGTTTTACTACGTTTTAAGAAGTGAGTGGCACAGGTCTGCCAAAACCCAAAAGTAAATTGAGTTGAATGAATTTTATGATTCCTGGAGATAAACTGTCAAATTTTAAAACTACATGAACGTTACCTTAACGTCCTTCAGGGAAGGAAATATATCAGCTGTTCTAGTTTGACCGCAGATCTGGGCCTGGATCAGTGGAGAGAGAGTTAATGTGGTTGCCGTGGTTCAACAAGAGGTATTTTTGAAACAAGATTCTGAAGCAACTATAACCGTTTTAGCAACAAGCACATGTTAGTAACTGCAGCACCAAATTCTCATTCAGGTCACAGACTGTGCTGGCCTGTTTGACATTCAGTTCTGAATGAACAGAAATTTCCTTCATTTTACTGCAGAACATTTCAAAGCCTGAAATCATTGTCTTTTGTGTCAGCTCCAAACGGCACTCTGAAGCTGCTTATTTAATCTGAGACGGAACTACGCAGTGCACAATCGTTCAAAAGGTGAGAGTTGTGCATACTTTTGAAATTTTGGACAAGACTAATCAGAAACATTCTTCACAATAGCTAACAACTTAGATAACAAATAGAGGACACAATTTACATTCAGGCACAAGCTGTCCTCGGCTAATCGTTATTGTAAATGAAGGATTCACACCATTCTCTCCTCCTGTGATGTAGTTCACGGAGGCCACATCAAGCAGCTTGTTGAATATTTCACCTCTTCTCCATTGCTTGACCCTGTATTTGAAGATGGCGTTTATTCAATCTCCTGATCTTCTGCTGAGGGCTTTTATGTGTCCAAACAGAGCCACAGGTCTTTGAACAAATGTGGCGAGACAGTGCAGGGGTTAAGAGGGCAGGACATAAAATTGAGTCACCAGAGTCGAAATGGTTAACTCTGTTTTTCTTCAGTGATGATTGCAAAACTACAGAGTTTCTTTAATAAGTTTTGTTTTTCTTGTGGAATGTTTTGCCTATTCCTTCCTTCTTTGTCACAGCTTTGCCCCATTAGCTGAATTGACAAGTTATGATTCTCCACCTACGAAAACAGTAGCCGCTTGTAGCCCGAATAAGGAATGACGTCCTTTACCCCTGGGGCACCCCGCTGGCAGACGATGCCACGCTGTCTTTTCGATGCTTAGTCAGACTGCCTGAGGATTCGCTGATTAATCTCAGTTACCAGCACCGTACACTTACTGTTTTTGGATCCGAGGAGCGATCATCCCACCATCACCATTACTCTTTCCGCGCATGTTCCATATCCCCTTCCACATTGCGCCTGGGCATTGCTTTCCCGTTTTGTAGATATGAGACATCACCACTGTTGCCAACATTATGTAGCTCATCGTCACTGAAAGGTCGAATTGGCTTGTATTAGTTTATTTTAACGTAACTGCACCCTGGCAGTAATAACATCGAATTAGAAAACACATCGGATCAATGTTAACTGTTGCCTCTGTTCACTTGTTATCCAATAATATGAAATGACAGATCATCTGTGTCAGCACCATTTGTGTCATCTTCTACCTTCGGACCACCCAAGCACGCAAAATCAATGTGGTTTTCACCACTTCCCCTATTTCGCCTCCCCCCCAACTTGTCCCAGTCTCAAATTTCCAACTTGGCACTGCTCTCTTGAACGAATCAACTTGTCCATCTTCCTTCCCATCTAACTGCTGCACTCTCCTCTCAGACCTGTCACTTTCACCCTCAGCTTGCTGCATCTATCGCACTCACAACAGCCTTCCCACAGCCCCACTCCCCTCCTCTGTATCTGACAGCCTCTTTCACCCAAAAGCCTAATTCCTTGTGAAGATCTTATGTCCGAAACGTCGAATCTACTGCTCCTCTGATATTGCGTCATCAACTGTGCTTTTCCACCACCATATTCTTAGACGCACCAACTGTGTTTAGACAGATTGCTGGATGTACAACAGAAAAGAGTCATGTTTCGGGGATGTCAGGTTTGGACTGGTGTGTAAAAAGTTGAAAATCGCATACCACCAGTTTATTGAACACCAAGTTTATTTGGAAGCATGAGCTTTCAAAGGGCTGCTCATTCATCATGTGATTGTGGAGAAGATTATAAGACACAGAATTTATTACAGAAGTTTACAATGCGATGCAGCAAAACTTATATTTCGAAAAACACCTGGATTATTTCACGAATATGCAAATCACAAAACTACATTCGCAAATATTGCTATGAAGTCTCTGTCATACAATCCTTTTCCCTACAGTCACTTGATGAAGGAGCAGCGCTCCGAAAGTTGGTGCTTCCAAATAAACCTGTTGTTCTCTCACCTGGTGTTTTGTGATTTTTAACTTTGTACACCCCAGTTCAACACTGCTATCTCCAATTCATGACCACTGTCGACACCAATAACTGTCGGCTTAAAGTGGAGATGATCTCCAAGAAGTTAGCCCATATCAATACAGACATCAAGTTTCTACTGGAATGCAGGCAAGCAAGAATATTATCAAAAGGATTACGGATCAAGAACCCGCTCAAGTCGCCCTACAACACAGAATACGCGGAGAGACATTGCCCCCGAACCTCTCGCAAACACCTCGATTATCCCGTGCACCAACTTTACACTAGGCGCCACAACTTTGAAACTAAGATAAAGAACACACCCTCAGCCTGCACTCAGTTTTAGTTACGGGACATTTCCAAAGAGACAAGGCGACAAAACTACACCACGTACATGCACACCTAAAACAAGAAATTGGAGAATTACCAACAGCAGTAGCCATTCCTACCTGGCACCACAGTGGATATTATCACCGTGAGGAATTCAATCGTTAATTTAGCTGACCACACCTTTCGACCGGAAGAGTTTGAAGTTCTTAGCAGGGGCCTCATTTTCTGCCCCACCAACAAAAAGGACCCAGTGGTTCTTGCAGCAGGCACTGAGGAATTCTTTCAGACGAATGAGACTCCGGGAAATCTTCAAGATACTAGCAATGATCCCAATGAGCCCCACCGAATGGGAGCAGTCATCACAGGGATCTGTATAGGAGCGACCAAAGAAGGAGCCAACCTGGAATTCAACGGAAGGCTGCTGTACTGAGCTTGACATGTATACTTAAACCGTCAGGTAATATATAAATGTCAGATACATTTGTCGTACCCACAAGTTAGAACAGAACATCACCTGATCACAATGCAACATCATCCATGCTCTCAAAATCAATCACAACATCGGCATCAATCCAGCATATAAAGGAGGAGCCATCGACATTCACAATAGAACAGATTCCTGCAAGGAAGTGCACCGACAACTGAACAAGCCGGAACATACAGGCAACGACCGCCGATCAGCTCAGCACCACACTCATGAACAAAACACATTGATCAGGAATTTGGACACTGTTCTTCAGAGTTCCCTAAGTGCACTCAAATCCGACATACTTCTCGTGTAGATGACTTCTACTGACTTCTGAAGATACAAAATCTCATGCACCAGGACGTCCCATCGTATCTTTGAATGGGACTCTCTGTGAGAAACTCTCTGGCTATGTCGAAGGCATCTTGAAACCCATTGTACAGGGGACCTCCAGCTTCAGCCATGACACTACAGATATACTCCTGTAACTCAACACCGACGGACCAGTTGAGCCTGGAACATTCCTCCCAACAATAAAAGCTTTAGCACTCTACACCAGCATCCAACGCAATGACGGCATCGTTGTAGAAGACTCAGTACTCAACACCAACAACTCCCCATCTTCAAGCACCGTCCTAAAACTCATCCCTTTTATCCTCAATCACAATGTCTTCACCTTTAACAATCATTTCTTCAGTCAGCCACATGGAACAGCCATGAGGACTAAATGTGCACCCCAATATGTCAACACTTTGGTGTATAGGTTCGAACACGACTTCTTCTCTCCACAGGACCTCCAAACAACACTACACACCAGATACATTGAGATCATTTTCTGCCTGTGGACCCATAGAGAGGAGTCACTTCAATAATTGCACAGTGATATCAACAAGTTTCATCCCACCATCAAATTCACCATGGAATACTCTCAGCTATTTGTGTCACTCTCCAACACATGCATCTCTATCAAGGAATGGCACCTCACCACCACGCTGTACTGCAAACCCACGGATAACCTCACAAAGTAACACTTCTTCAGCTTCCAGCCTAAACATATTAAAACAGCCAACACTTATAGGCAAGCCGTACGCCCACACAGGATCTGTTTAGATGAGGAGGAGCGAGACAGCATTTGGAAGTACTCAGGGATGTCTTCGTAAGAACAGGGTCTGATTCTCAACTCATCAGCAGTTAGTTCCGACGTGCCACAGCGAGGAACATTAATGACCTCCTCAGAAGACAGACACGTGATGAAATGAAGAGGTGCCATTGTCCATTACGTCCCAGAGCCGAAAAACTACGCCGTGCTCTTAGCAACCTGCAACACTTTATCAATGAGGATGAGCACCTTACGAAGACCTTCTCCAACCTCCACCTATCGCCATGAAACATCCACCAATCTCAAACAGATCATTGCTCCTTTCGTATTGCCTGGCTTTCTGGAAGATGCCATACAAGCTTCTCACGGTAGATGCTGCAAGACGTGTCAGAATGACGACACCAATACACATGGGGCACGTCCCACCACGAACATGGCAGGTATTCATGAGACTCAGCCAAAGTTGTCTATCTCATACGCTGCAGGCAGGGATACTCTGAGGCATGGTACATTTGCGAGACCAAATTGAGCCTTCGGCAATGGATAAATGGACACCAAGAACAATCAACAGACAGGAATGGTCCCTCCCAGTTGGAGAATACTTCAGCATTCCGGGATGTTCGACCTTGGACCTTCGATTGACCATCGTCCAAGGCGGACTTCAGGAAAGACAACTACAAAAAGTGGCTGAGCAGAGGCTGATAGCCAAGTTTGGTCCCCATTGAGATGGCATCTACCCGGACATTGGGTAGATGTCACATTTGCAAAATATTGGTACAAGTTGCATATACGTATCTTTATTCGACATTCCCAGAACAGTCAAAAAAGGGGAACATTTTCTTGCAGGTAGTGTCCCGACTCACAGGCCAGATATATGCTCTCAGGAAAGAGTACAAGTTATTTGAATACAGGAAGAGCAGTAGGCCTTTCAGCCCTTTAATACTGTTCCCAATTTCAAAGTTCAAGCTCCGCTTAACTTCCAATGCCCCATATCCCTCAATACCTTTCCTGAACAAAAGAGAATCTGTCTCAAATTTAAAGTTTAAACAAGTGACCCTGTATCCATTGCCCTTCATGCAGGAGAAATCCAAACATCTGACAAACTGGATATGCAGAAGCCCTGCTGAATGTGTCCCCTGAACAGTGTGGCCCGAAATTCTAAGATAATGCTCCATTTTAACTCGCAAATACTTTGCTAAACAGCCGGGCGAGCTTAGTAAACGCTCAACAGAGACTGCAGTGTTTGAAAAATGTAACATTCCATAACCTGAGTGTCAGCGAGTCACTGCTTCAGATTGCAGATACTTCAATAACCATTGACAAGTATCGGTTTTACATTACCAAAATACAGACTGGGACTTCATTGTGGATCCCAGTTAATTGCCCAGAGGCAACTTTGTGCGCTTTGTTATCAAGTTCAATGATGATCTGTGGCGAAATGGAGAGTGCCTTGAGCACCGTAGTCATTATTGTATTTCCCAGTGGGTGGTTCTGATTTCCAATACCCCCGACGCGATTTTTCTTTTGTCAGATTTTAAATTATTCAATGATCGTCTGCTGATTTATCATCATTTCGTGTCATCTGGAGATGCAGTCCCTGTTGCTGACCAGAAGAAATTCCTCACTTTCTTGTGGCAAGTTTTCAGTGAATCGCATCGATTGAAACGTGATCAGACCAGAATCGACTGCTCGCCACAAGTCCTGCAACGTTCGTTCTGAAAAGCAGCTGAGTCAAAACACAAAATCTCCATTCCTCAGTTGCAACCTCACTTGCTGGATTGCAATTCTCACTGAGCAACATTGATACGAAAAATACATTTCCGAGTTCCTGTGGTCAAGTGATTGAGAAAAAGCCCACAGGGATGAGCAAAGTCACTTGCGGCGTGGCACTGTGACTCAGTTGGTGAAAGCGCCTCTGCAATATACAGGAGATCCTGGTTTCCAATATCAGTAGTACCTGCGTGTTGTATTGAAGGCCCATTCCGCAAACCTCTCACGAATGTCGTGTTGCTGACCAAGCAAATCCGTGTTCTGATTGCGTTTCAATCTGTTGAGACATAGAGTCGGAGAATATGGAAGAGGCTCAGTTGGATACCAGAAACGTTGACGTAGACAATGAAACGACCAATCCTCCATGCGACCTGACTGCTCATTGACAGAAAGGAAAAGAAAAGAAGGTGACAATTTAAGCACAGCCTTTCAACAGCTCAGGGCAATTGAAGTGCCATCACAGCCATTACGTTCTTCTGAATTTGTAACATTGACGGTTTTCAGTGAATGAGCGATTTTGTTAAATATCCTGATTTGACAGATAAAATGGTTCATTTTCCCTGCATTATAATATAGATATGTACAATAGAACCTGGATCTGTCATCTGGAACATAAACCCAGTTTCTATCCACAGACGTTTCCAGGCCGGCTGGGTTTCTCCATAATTCCTGTTTTGGGTTGATTTCCAGCATCTGCAGCTCTTTCTTTTATTTACATTAATCGCCTTTGGGACAAAACCAATGACCCACGAGTTTCGGGAGACCGTTCAGAAAGACAGCTACCACGATATGTTTGCAGCCAAAACACCCACGCCTTGGCCGGGAATTGAACCATGCCATGGCAGTGAAAGCGCCAAATCCTAAACACTCAATCGCAAGGGAAGGCGACAGAAGCTGAGGCATTTGCTCTCAAAGACACCACGTTTCTCTTTTCATTTGTAATCTTTTTCGCTGCAGGTCAGTTTCTACCTGCCTTGGAGACATTGCAGAGTGGGAAAAGATCATGCAGTTAATCATGGAGTGGAGTTCATCAGACATCGATCTATTCTAGTCCCAGATTCCAGTAATTAGCCCATAACCTTTTGTGTTTTGATATTTCTAGGGGAAATGTCAATGAAATTCTTCATGTGATCATAAATGATACAAAGATGGGACTGACGTTTGACAAGGGCACACTGTGTTGTAACCTCTTTGAGGGACTCATTCTGATTTTTTCTACAGAGGGAGACACATTGACACATTACCCGAGAGGTGCAGAGGATCTCAAGGCCCCGAATCATTCAGCGAGGACCCTCTAATTGTTTGTAGCTCGAATTTAACGATGCCTTTATTGGTGCCGCACCATCACAGCAGCTCAACGCCTCCAAACGAGCCCCTGTTCTCATCAGCCTGTTCTGTATCTTTTGGTCAACAGCCAAACGCGCTGACTAATTGCAACACAGAAACTGGTGATCCCATGAATTCCAGGAACTACTAGAACAGGCTGTTGGCGAAATCAGGGTTTACTGATGCAATCGGTGAGCGGGGTGTCCTTCAATGATGGTATAGAGACACGAGAAATGTCGAGTCTGTGAGCTCAAACCTCACTTGGAACAACTTATGTTGACATCGAGCAGGGAGCACTGGGATATCAGGCTGGGGGGAAGGCTACTCAGCAAGTTCTCTGAAGTGGCACAGTTTTAAATAGGACACATATTTATCACTTGGGGGATTATCTGTCCCGGTGAAAAGTGTGCATGATAATGAAAAATCCTGCAAAGATTGAATTCATGGAGGAGAATATGTGCTGAGAGAAAAGGGGGCAATGCTTTCTCTCTGTAATTTTTGACACATGGCTGACTCTGCCCTGGGTTAATTTGCAAAAATGCTTCTTCAGCTCGTCCATATCATTCAATTTCCTGCAAGCTTGCACAGGTTATTAAAGTGAACTGAACCTCCGAAGATTAACGGTAAAATACGATGTTGCAATTACTCTTGAGTTCACCTTGGTTAAGGAGGAAAAACAGGCTGGTTAAGTTGAAGTTTCACAGATCAGCGGTGATCCCATTGAAAGGCTGTGCAGACAGAATGTGAATGGAAGGTTCATTAGGACAAATGTGTTTTGATTGCGAATCTCATCAATTCAATCAACAAAGGGTGCCTTTGGGGTGAAGCAGTGACGGTGATTGTCTTTCCTGGTTGTTCAACCTGTGAACACGACTGCTATTGCTCATGTCTATGTTTAAATCGCTACTTTGCAGCATGCTCTCGACAGTTGTGCAATCGGTATTGCACATGACTTTGGATCAGGTGGTTGTAGCTTCAACTCCTATTTCTTTCGTGTTTAATGCAGGTTTTTATTACACTTACAAATTAACTTCACTCATTGCTCTGAAAGCGAGTTGATGTTTGAATTCCCGATTTGCATGATTCTTCACTGAATATCCCCGAGACCACGAGTGTCAATATCCCAGTGTCATCACAGGAGGCGAAGTTGAAATAGTCCCAAACGCTGCTCATAGTCATATTTCTATTTTCCAACACACCGTGCCAATCACTGAAGCTCCTGGGAATGAGAAGGAAACTAAATACATAGTCACGTCGCAGCATTTGGAACCTTAGAAATTATGTTGGAAGCGGAATCAGAGGAGAATGTTGGTTGCATTTCCCGAATGAGCAGGGATTGCCGACGCACCTTCCCCTTCTTCAAGACTCTGCGACATCATCTCATGTTCTGCAGGACATTTATTTATCTGAGGCATTGAAAGGGTTCCCATCACAGATTTTCTGCCTCTGCGGTTGTCGCTGTCAGCAACTCAATGCCCTCACTCCTTGATTGCGAACTGAACCCGGGCTGAGTCGGCGAAAGCACCAAACCCAAACTGCTGGACGTCAGGAATGAATCCTGACACCAGACACACGGCCGGCACAACAGTTCTCAAGCTCCTTTGACGTGCTCGTGTCACAAACAACCGCTTGACATTCCTAATCCCATTTTATATTACGTTGCCTTGTTTGACTTCGCATGAAAATAATTCAAATCTGATTACCTCTGAATTTTACGTGGGTTTCTGCTTCTCCAACCCCGACAGAAAGTGAGCTCCAAGTTCAACCACCCGCTGGCTGCTAAATGTTTTCTGCATATCGACTCAAACCTTTCTGTCCCTCATCTTAAATGTACGCCCCATGATGGTTGATCAAGAAATTAAGTTTATTTCAATCGTTCCTATCCGTATCCCTCAATATTATGAACATCTCAGTCATGTCTCGTCACAATCCCCTTTGTTCTCATGAAGAAAACACCAGTCTGTCCAATCTTTCTTCATAACTGAAACTATTCAACCGGTCAATGTCCTGGTAAAGATCTTCTGCGCCGGTGCCAGACCTATCACAAAGCTGCTGTAATGAGAAATGCAGAACTGCACACAGTACTCCATTTAGAGCCAAACAAAACAAGTAAAGCAGATAATCACGGAAACTGGTGTTTTCTAATGAAGTACCTTTGCTCAGTATTGCACTGTGTTCTTTACCTGAGCCCAATGTTCTAATAATTCTGGTCCATGTTTGTAAAACATGAGGATTGATCTCAGAACCGTGACAAATAAAGGAATTGACTAGATTGAAGATCCAGATTGTGGGACTCGGGGAAGGTCACCCAGTAACAGTGACCCTATCAGGACCGACTGAATGCGGTACCATGTGTTAGATTGTGCATCGCTTCGTTGAAATGCGAGTAAGGACGAAACAGAGGTTTTTTGATTGTGGGAGCGAGATAAATCTCCAAGAATGTTTGGGTTTTCTATCCTGATATATAAAATGCAGAGATGTGAGGGAGCGGGTGTGTGAACGAGCAAAATGTTCATCTCGAAGAATATTCTTATTTTAAAAATGACTGATTCCTTCCTGCGTTTTATAAGCACATACTACGTTAGCAAAACATGAAAAAAAAGTCACAACTCAGATTCGACCTGATATCACTGTGGCGAAAACGTAACTTAGTAACTGCAGCACGACCCCGGCGTCACATGGGAAAGCAGGATGCAAAATGCAATAAGGATAGAGGCAGAGCATATGTCAGGAAAGGTACCACATGCACAAAACAAATTCTTGCCAACCAGTGACTAAGCCGGGGCAAAGCAGAATTTCAACATCCTCTGTGGACTTCGAAGTATAAAAAGTCTGCCCATTCTGACTTTTCTGCAGACTGAGATTGATAGATTTGTACTAAACTTAACCACTGCTGGGACGATCATATAATACATTAACAAGAGCAGAATCAGAGAAAGTGAGTGGCGCAGCCCCGGAGATCCAACCGAAATAGGGATGAAATGAGTGCGTGGATGTGGATATAGCGATGCAATCGGTGAGCACAATGTCCTTCTCTGATGGTATAGGGGCGCAGGAATGCCCATGGCTGCAAGCCACACCCTCATCTAGAGCAGGTTCTATTGATATAGAGCAAGGAGCATTGGGACATGAGGCTGGGAGCCCCAAACTCAACTGGAGCGCTTCTGTTGACAGGGAGCATTGGCGTATCAGGCTGGGGAAAGTTACTCAGCTATTTTAATCTGAAGTGAAATAGTTTTTTAGCAGAACGAGTTCGTGGATTCAGGGAGCATATGTCACAGCAAAATTTCTTAGTTATAAAGAAAATTCCTGCAAAGATTAACACTTGGATCAGCATTTGTGCAGACAGAAACGGAGTGAATGTTTTCGTTTTCTGACATTTCTCGTATGGATATCTCAGCACTGGATTAAAATGCGGGAAGAGATTTTCAGCTCGTTTCATATTATTCAATTTAAACTAAACTTCCAAAAAAAGATATATGCGATACTGTGATGAAGCACGAGTTTACCCCCAGTTATGAATGAAAAACGAGTGGATTTGAAATGCATCAGATCAGCGATGGTACCATTGACTTGCTGAGCAGGCAGAGGGTGAATAGAAGCATCATGACGACAAATGCATTTTCTTTATCCCCACTCCACAATGTGCAAGTCGTTGGACTGAAGCAGTGACAGTGATTATCATTCTGGTTGTTCAACTTGTGAACATGACTGCTGTTGATCATGGCCGAATTAAGATGAGAACTCTGCAGCATGCAAGACTGAAGGGCGCTTGGGGCCAGGTCCGCAATGAATGTCGCGACCCACGATAGATCAGGCGTTTGCAGGTCCAATTCCCAGAGAGCTTTCGTTTAATGATGGCATTTATTACACACACAAATTAACCTTCCTCATTGTTGTGAAGCCGAATTGAGGTTTGGATGTCAGATTTGCAGAAACCTTCAGTAGAAGTTCCCTTGTGAAAGGGAAGAAGGCGGCATATGTAAAGATGAGGCGTGAAGGTTCAGTAGGGGCGATTGAGAGTTATAAGGTCGCCAGGAAGGAGCTAAAGAGGGAGCTAAGAGAAGCGAGAAGGGGACATGAAAAGTCTTTAGCTGGTAGGATTAGGGAAAACCCAAAGGCTTTCTATAGGTATGTCAAGAATAAAAGGATGACTAGGGTAGGTATCGGTCCAGTCAAGGATAGTAGTGGGAAGTTGTGTGTGGAGGCGGAGGAGATTGGAGAGACATTAAATCAGTACTTTTCATCAGTATTCACTCAGGAACAGGACACTGTTGCTGATGTGAATATGGAATCACAAATAATTAGAATGGATGCCCTGGAAATATGCAGGGAAGAGGTTTTGGGAATATTGGAAAGGATGAATATAGATAAGTCTCCTGGGCCTGATGGCATTTACCCCAGGATCCTATGGGAAGCTAGGGAGGAGATAGCAGAGCCATTGCCCTGGATTTTTATGTCGTCATTGTCAACGGGAATTGTACCAGAGGACTGGAGGATAGCGAATGTGGTCCCATTGTTCAAGAAAGGGAGTAGGGATAGCCCTAGTAACTATAGGCCAGTGAGTCTGACTTCAGTGGTGGCCAAAGTCTTAGAGAGAATGGTAAGGGATAAGATTTATGAACATCTGGGTAGGAATAACGTGATCAGGGATAGCCAGCATGGTTTTGTGAAGGGCAGGTCGTGCCTCACAAACCTTATTGAGTTCTTTGAGAAGGTGACTAAGGAAGTGGACGAGGGTAAAGCAGTAGATGTTGTGTATATGGATTTTAGTAAGGCGTTCGATAAGGTTCCCCATGGTAGGCTAATGCTAAAACTACGGAGGTATGGCATTGAGGATACATTAGAGGTTTGGATTAGGAATTGGCTGGCTGGAAGGAGACAGAGGGTAGTAGTTGATGGATTATGTTCATCTTGGAGCGCAGTTACTAGCGGTGTACCACAAGGATCTGTTTTGGGACCATTGCTTTTTGTTATCTTTATAAATGATCTAGAGGAAGGACTTGAAAGCTGGGTAAGCAAGTTTGCGGATGACACAAAAGTCGGTGGAGTTGTGGATAGTGAGGAAGGAAGTGGTAGGTTACAGCGGGATATAGATAAGTTGCAGAGCTGGGCGGAAATGTGGCAAATGGAATTCAATGTAGCTAAGTGCGAAGTCGTTCACTTTGGTAGGAATAACAAGGTGATGGATTACTGGGCTAATGGTAGGCTACTTGGTAGTGTGGATGAGCAGAGGGATCTTGGTGTCCATGTACACAGATCTCTGAAAGTTGCCACCCAGGTAAATAGTGCTGAGAGGAAGGCATATGGTGTACTGGGCTTTATTGGCAGAGGAATTGAGTTCCGGAGTCCTGAGGTCATGTTGCAGTTGTATAAGACTCTGGTGAGGCCTCATCTAGAGTATTGTGTGCATTTTTGGTCGCCATACTATAGGAAGGATGTGGAAGCTTTAGAACGAGTGCAGAGGAGGTTTACCAGGATGTTGCCTGGAATGGTAGGAAAATCTTATGAGGAAAGGCTGAGGCACTTGGGGCTGTTCTCAGTGGAGAGGAGAAGGTTTAGGGGAGATCTGATAGAAGTGTATAAGATGATTAGGGGTTTAGATAGGTAGATACTAAGAACCTTTTACCGCTAATGGAGTCAGGTGTTACTAGGGGACATAGCTTTAAATTAAGGGGTGGTAGGTATAGGACAGATGTTAGGGGTAGATTCTTCACACAGCGGGTTGTGAGTTCATGGAATGCCCTGCCCGTATCAGTGGTGAACTCTCCTTCTTTATGGTCATTTAAGCGGGCATTGGATAGGCATTTGGAAGTTATTGGGCTAGTATAGGTTAGGTAGGATTCGGTCGGCGCAACATCGAGGGCCGAAGGGCCTGTACTGCGCTGTATCCTTCTATGTTCTATGTTCTATGTTCTAAGTCCACGAGAACATCAGAGTCAGTGTCCCAGCATCATCAAAGGAGGTGTAGCTGAGATAGTCCAACACGCTGCTCAGGGCTATCTTTCCATTTCCCAATCCCACCCACGCAATCAATGTGGCTCCGGGAAATGACAAGGAAACAAAATAAATAGCCTAGTTTCATCGGGTACTTCACCAATTTCCTCCCTCAAGTAACTGATCCCAGTTCCCAAGCCATGAATCAGAGAAACGGAGTGGCCCAACTGCGAAGCTCCGGGGTGGGGGGGGGGGGGGAATGGGGAAGGGATAACCACACGGATGCGGCTCTGTTTATACAATTGGTAATCATTACGTACGTCTCCGACGTTACAGAGAAGCGTGAAGCACCGAGGTGAGGAGCTGCAACCTCACCTTCAGCAGCTTTTATTGACATGGAGCAGGTAGAATTGGTACATCAGACTGTTGGAAAAGATAATCAAATAATTTTATCTGCAGTGAAATAGTTTTCCGAGTACACATGTTTGTGGTTTGAGTGAGCATCCATTCCAGGGAAATGTCTCAATGATAAAGAAAAAACGCTGCAAAATTCAACTCGTAGAAGAGCATCAGTGCCAGGAGAAACAGTTGGATTGTTTTCGCTCTCTGTCATTTCCCATATGACTCACTCTGCACTGGGTTAGATTGCAGGGAGTGATTTTTTACCTCCTTTCATATTAATCAGCTTCCTACAAACTCACACAGGTCATTAAAGTAATCTCAGTCTCCGAAAAATAACGGGAATTTACGATGTTGAGATTTGGCTTACCTCGGGTTATATTAAGATTAATCAAGGTAGTGGATTTGAAGTTGATCAGATTAGCTGTGATCCCATTGAATCGCTGAGGTGACATAGGGTGAATGGAAGCTTCTCGACGCAGAATGTGCCTCCTTTACGAAAGTCGCCGTTTCACGAAGTGGGGAGCATTGTAGTGAAGCAGTGACGATGATTATCTTTATTGGTTGTTGAACTTAAGAACATCACTGTTATTGCACATGTCCGTGTTAGCACCAGGATTGTGCAACATGTAAATAAAAACTAAAAAGATGAAGTGTTCACTGGGTCAGTAGACCGATGGTTAACCCGAATGAATGCAAATGAGGTGTTTTTATTTTTGAGTCCGACCTGGCTCGAGATCATTGTTAGCTCAGCATGGTGCTTGCAACCTAATTTTCCGTTTTGCTTTGCCGATTTCAGTTCTGGATTCCTGATGTGCTGTAACCCTCAGTAAGTGACCCCGCGAAAATCTGAGTCAATGTCCCAGAGTCATCATAGGAGGGGAAGCTGAGATAATCCCACACTCTGCTCGTGGGCTTCATTCCATTTTACAAACCCACTGACCCAGTCAGTGCGCCTCGGGGGAATGACAAGGAAACAAAATATGTTGCCCAAATTCAGCTTTGCGAATCGGAATCCGTGGAGAATGAAGGGATAGTTGTCCGACGGAGCAGGGACTGTCGAAGCACCGTCCCCTTCTTCGAGAGGCTAGGACATTGACTCTGATGTTCTCGGGTACATGAATTGATCTGAGCCCTTGAAAAGACTTCCAGCACAGATGGTCTGTTTTTGCTTTTGTTGTTATTACTGTCAGGAAGAAAAAGACCCAGATTCAATTGTCAGGAAGTGAACGTGGGCTGCTACACTGAAAGGGCCGATCTCTCACCACTAGAGCACCAGGGATAATTGAACGAGCTGACCACAATGGTGGCGTAACAGCCCTCAACCTCCTTGTACATGCTTTGTCAGAAATAACTGCTTGACGATTCTTATCCCATTTTCCATCTCTTTGCGTGGCATGGCTTTCTATCACAAACTCACATCTGAATATATCATATTTTCTGCCTCCACAACACTTACATTGAGTTTCAAGTTCAACCACTCGCTGGCTGATAAATGTTTCCTGTACATCTACTCAAAACTGTCTCCCTCTTATCTGAAATCTACACCCTCTGCTGATCTGTCAAAAGAATCAATCAGTCTTCCATTTCCATGTCCGTGATTATTTTTCATACCTCGATCAGGTCACCACACAATCTCCTCTGCTTCAAGAAAAACAACCCCGTTATAGGCGAGGACAGACGACTCAAAACATTCTTAAGCAGGCAGCCCAGACCGTAACTTTGCTATTTGATCTGGTAAATGCACAGTGAAAAAAACTCAAAGTGAACTAGTTTGACTACCATGTTTTAAAAAAGACTTACATTTATTCACAATATTATAGAATGAAACATAAATATCAGAATAACACTTCCATATTTACCAGCATTGCACTGCACTTGCCTCACTCTTGCCCACTTCTTTAACCTCTCTCTATACGTCTGTGGTTTTTGCTGTACCACTTATCGTGGTGTCATATTTGAACACTGACAAAGTACAGTTGCCTCCCAATTCCAAATAATCTTTATCAAACGGAACAATTGCGATTCCAACGCTGGTCCCTGAGGAAAACCAGTAGACATTGTTTGCCAACCCCAAAAATAACTATTTCTCTACACCTACTGCTTTCTTTTCATTAGCCAATCATCTGTACATGCTACGACATTACCAACGATGACGTCTTTTCTGTTGCAGCAGCCTTTTGGGTATCTTCTTGATCAATGTCACCTGATGATTCAGATGCACCACATGCGCTGATTGTTCATTGTCTACCGCGCCCATAATGCACTCAAAGAATTCCAGGTCTCACAATGTGTCACCTGAATATGCTCAAACTGTTTTTTCAGTCCGGAACGAAAGCAAAAGGATAATATGGCACTTGTTACAACTGAGACGGCAGGGCCCAATCCAGATAGTTCTGAACTTGGCATTACTCACATGAGAAATTTGTTGAAATTTGGACTAAATTATTAATTTACCTTCCAGATGAAAACAAAAGATGAGGGAGTTGCAACAATCGCTTGGAGAGATATATGGAATAACAGGGTACTGATCATGCGTCATGTCAGCATCAGAAATTTTGTCCCGTTGAAGCAATCATCTTTCAGGCCCAAACCTCCAAAATGGACACAGCTTCAAAAAGAGACTGCAAGCATGCTCACGGAATGTTTAAATGTTGTGAACAGCGATTCCAGCCCACTGCTGCCCCATCCTGGGAAACCAGTGTGGTGTTTGCTCTCTGCGGTTTACCACGGAGTTGAGCTTCCATTATTGTACCTTTGTGGATTGGTTCACAGCTGCTGAAGTTCTGTGCTTAGATTGAATTCGCAGGGTTATTTGGATGTTTCAATGAACATGGTGACTTTCCTCCTGAGTTTCGTTCATAGACATCACACGCAGTGTGAAGTAGTGCTACACTAGTACACTCCAATTTCTTATGTAGAATATGGAATATTTATGAGCCGTAGCGTGTCACCAAACTTTAAAACCTTTCTTAATCAATGCAGCATCTGGATTTAAAATAATGTGCTATGGATTAAGTACAGGGAAATGGATTATTTTTTTCCATCAGGTAAACCGTGGACAAAATCGGCCGAAGAGCCACTACCTGTGCTGTATTACTCTTGCACCTGTGAACGAGGCTCTATTCATTGAACTTGGCTTTCGGCAATAGGAGCCATGAATAGGCACCTCTTTCACCGTTATTGTCTCTTTATTATTGTCCCATCCTGCTAGGTTGCTCATCATCCTGGAACCCAGAAGATAACCATTCCCTTTCGTTTTCTTCAAATCCGAGCCTGTGTTGGCCGGTATTCACTAAGACCCGGATCAGTGTAACAAATTGTCTGCCTCTAAGGCGATCCCTCCTTCAACCCCCTTCCCGTGCCAGTGCATTGATCTCCATGGTCGCTCTCTGAGAATCTACAGATTATCTCAAAATTGGCACGCTGATTCCGTGATGTTCATCACAAGAATTAGACGTTGGTTGAAACATCACTCAAATGTTTAATAAATGTTTTGAAACAGTGTCGGATGACGTTGATATCACAGATGTAGATGATGGGGTGACTCGTTTCAAGTCACCGCTGATGTCACCTTTCCATTGCACTGCATCGTTTAAAGTGCTTATGATTCGGAAATCATGAAACGTTCTCGCACCATTTTGCAAAATTGGCAGTGTTTTCACCGCAGCGTTTTAGGAAGATTATTGGTTCCCAAATCGGTTCTGCATTTTTCACAACTGTCTGCATTTTACCGGGCCTTTGTCTTCCAGCAAGTTTGTTTTGCGAGGGGTATGGATGGATCTCGCTGTATCCTGCAAACGGAAAAAATACATTACTGCTGCAATGTATCACAATGACAGTGAACCAAACAAAAAGCGACAATATGCTTTCTTCGAACTCTCATTGAGGATCAGCATAACAGCTGTGGGGGGAAAATGTGGCATAAGAAGCTAAACGGTGTAATTGCTGAATCAGTGAAGAAACCCCCAAAAATAAAGCCGAGGAGATGCAGGAAATTGCACAGCCTCAGCAGTGGGTTTGTATGGAGTTAATGCCTGATCTTTATAAAGGATTCGCCTCTGGGGATAAAGTCTAGTGAGAGTGAACAGGGGGACTTGCACTAGAAGTTATCATTTTGAGAGACACAGCATCGAACCAGTGGCTGGTCGAAAGGGATCAGCGAATTTGCATTGTTCCTGATTTGTTCCTCGAGAGTGTGCGAATTTATGGGATAGGTGGACAGGAATTTAGCGTTCCCTATATAAGAGCAGATTAGACTGTCAGCTGAAGACTGGGGAGTTTACTGTGGTAGTGATTGACAGAGTGTGAGTTCCAGGAATTCAGTTTGTTCTTGGTAATGAGTTAGGAAGGTTCAAGGTTGGAGTGGGTCCACTTTTTGTGGTGAAGCCCAAGGGATATCAAGAAACCGAAGAGATAAAACTGAAGTAAACTGATATTTTCCCAGATTGTATATTGATCATATCCAATATCAGAAGTCACTGCACGAAACAAAAAACAAAGAGACAGTTGAATGAATTATGGTTCATTTCGTGGACACCCTGTTTCATTTAATAGCGATGGACAAACCTCAACAGGCAGAGGGCCAGATATCTTCCATGCATATTCCGAAAACGAGGCAGAGGATATTCCTGAGGGTAATTATCTAAGAGATACAATCCTTAGACGGAAATGGAGACCAGGGCAGTTTAGGCGCAAAGGAGAAATAGGCAGAAGTGGACTAGATTGTGTAACTGGTAGGATTTGGAGCGGAGGTGTGACTGGCATCACATGACCCTAACCGTAGAAGGTCACCTAGAGGTACGAAAGACTCAAACCCTTGTATAAAATCATTTTCATTGGGCTAGAATGTACAAGGATATGGTTACTTTTTTTCCCATACATGTCAGGCATGCCATGTGGCAGCTAAGCCAGAGGCGATACAAAGACCAGCGCCTCTGTTCAAAATCACGCATTTCAAGAACATTTCACTCGGGTTTTACTAATTGCGTAGATCCCCCGCTAAGAACTGACAGTGGGAACCAATATTTGCTAACTATAATGGAGGAGAAAGTGAGGTCTGCAGATGCTGGAGATCAGAGCTGAAAATGTGTGGCTGGAAAAGCGCAGCAGATCAGGCAGCATCCAAGGAACAGGAAATTCGACGTTCGGGCATAATTCCTGATGAAGGGATTATGCCCGAAACGTCGAATTTCCTGTTCCTTTGATGCTGCCTGACCTGCTGCGCTTTTCCAGCAACACATTCTCAGCTCTGGGCAGATTAATGCCTGCTGTCTGACGGCATCTCACGGACACGTGTTCAAATTGAGTCTTTGGCGACTCTCTGAATGGAGATTAAAAGTACTTGCATGGGCGTCCGTTTGTGTCTGGTCTCCTCCAACATTCAAAAGATGGGCAGAGCCGGTGGATTGGTAAAGTTAAATTGTCCGTCACTTCATGGATGTGCAAATGCATTTAGCCATTGGGATGGGCGGGATACTCTTGAGAGATTAGGCCTTCAAGGACAGACGATCTGTACTGTCGTGATGCTATGAATTGGATGTCAGTTACTGGTAAATAAATATCGTTAGCCTGCATTTAAGGTAATGTATTAGCCATATAGCCGTTTATAATCTCCCGTTTCCGCCGCAGCCAAACGTATCGGGGACAGATATGTTCTCCTATCCTGCTTTTGCAGTGATCCATATGAATCTTCTGCTGGAAAAGGGTGTTGCTTCAGTTAACATTTCCAAAATGTTTGCACTGCTTTCTAAGAGAAACGTGGTTGTTGGATCACTCATAAAGTGTCCAAAACTCCTCTGTTAAAAGATAAGTTTTGCAACAATTTGCGAACCTGTTTTCTTTCCGATTCCTGGTGATTTTTGCAAATAGAAAATGGAAAAGTTTTTTCCAACTGAAGAAGAACGGCATAATTCCATAGAATCGTGCCTTCTATTCAGCTCAATCCCGGGAGAAACAAGTTCAGAGTTGTTGGAAACCCAAAAGTTATCGATATATTATAACTTGTCACTAGTCTAGAAACCAATGACATTTTTGCTTTCGTTGAAAACAGTATATGTACATTCTTTTAGCCAAATCGTCTGCAACTCAAACTTCATTTACTACTTTCTCAAACTATTATCGATACATTTTCGGCGAGGCTGTCACTGTTGTTACTTTCAAAGTCTATGATTTCAAGCACTGTGATTTAATACAGCCCTTTATCGTTTACAATCACAGTTTTCAAACATGCAAAACATAAAACCAGACATGATCTATGTAGGTTATAATAAAACACCATTCCAGAATGACATGCTTTACCTGCACGTTAACCTTTCAGAATTAATTTTTAACCATTTAAATTAATGTGGAATGGGGTGGGAACTAGAAAATAAGATGAATAGACTGTGAGATTGAAAATTGAGACCGCAACTATCATAAAGTTGGCATTCCCAAGGCGAAGAGTAGGCAGAGAGCAGATGAACGCAAGAGAACTGGTGGCCTGAAGTGCATGTACTTTAATGCAAGTAGGTGAGCGAATAAGGAAGATGAGCGTCGGGTATGGATCAGTGCTTGGGTGGATAACGTTATTGCGATCACGGAGACATGGTTGAAGGACGGGCATGTTTCACAACTAGATGTCCCAGTATATAGATGCTTCAGGCAGGACAGGAGTGGAATAAAAGGGGAAGTTTGAGGAGTTCCATCACAACTATGATATCACAGTTATGCTAAAGGAAAACACCATGGAGGCTTGAGCCGAGAGTCATTATAAGTCAACTGAGAAATAGTTAGCGTTCAGTTCCATTGTTGGGTCTGTACGACAGGCCTGCCAAAAGGAAGCGTGAGGTAGAATAGCAAATAGGTGAACAAAAAATGTAAAGTTGCAGAAGCAACAGTATGGTGGTGATGGGAGAATTTAATTTTCTGAAAATTGACAGGGGTACATTTAGTGTCAGAGGTCTGGATGAGGGAAAATTTGTGAGAAGCATCCACGAAAGTTTTGTAGAGAAGGATATCCGACGAAGTAAGGGGTCATATTGGACCTGGTGTTAGAGAGAGAGAGAGCCAATCCAGGTGTTGAAGTTGAAGTGTGGGATTTCTTGGGGAAAAAATGTCCACGATTCTGTAAATTTTAAAATACTAGTAGACAACGATGAGAGTGGCCCGAAGGGACGAATTTTATACTGGACCAAGGTCAATTGTATCAGAATTGGACTGGAGCTGGGAAATTTGAATGGGAGCAAATATTTGAATAGAAGTCCACATTTGATATGTAGGAGGCTTTAAAAGATAGCTTCAATATAGTATAGAACAGGCGTTTAACTTTGAAAACAAGAGATTGGAAAGGCAACATACGTGGCCAGCGGATGGCAGTGGAAATCGTGCAAATAGCCAAGATATGAAGGGAAGCAGACATATGCTACAGGCAGCTAAGAATGGAACGGACCTTGGAGGAATATTGGGAGAGTAGGGCTAATCTTAAATGATAAATCAAGCGGCCTAAGAGGGGCCCTGAAAAACCTTTAATGAGCAGAATGAAGGACATTTCCAAGGTCTTTTATTCGTATGTAAGAAGCAAGATGGACTTGGGCAAGGTTTAGTCCACTAAAGGCTAATGAATGAAGGTTGTCTGTCGAACCTGCGAAAATGAGTGAAATTCTCAATGATTAACTTGCATCAGTGTTCACTGAGGAGTGGAACATGGTGAATGTTGAGATTAGAGATGGAGTTTTGCTTACTTTGTATCACGATTTCATAAGGAGGGACGATGTGTTGTGCAGGCTAAACGATGTTAAGCTGAAAAAATCCCCAGGGCCGGATTCAATCTTTCTCAGATCGCTGAGGGAGTTGTGAGAGGAAATGGCTGGAGCCCTGACAGATACATTTGTAACATTCTACGCCACAGATGAAGTGCCAGAGGACTGGATGGTTGTTAATGCTGTCCCACTGTACATGAAGGGGAGCAAGGACAACTACAGACCAGTGCGCCTGACGTCAGTGGTGTGGAACTTGCCGGAGTAGGTCATGGAGGACAAAATATTTTCTTTCCAATATTTGGAAAGGAAAGGGTTTACCAGTGAGAGGCATCATGTTGTATTTTGTGGAGGAGATCGTGCCAAACCAACTTAATCAAGTTATTTGAGGAAGTGACCAAGTTGATAGATGAGGACGGGATGTTGATGTCATATACATGGATTTAGAAAGTCGTTTGATAAGATTACCCACAGTAAGCTAATGGAGAAAGTGAAGTTACATAGTCTGCAGACTGTTCTAGCTAGGTGGCTAAAACACTGGTAGAGCAACAGGTGACAAAGTGCTGAAGTTGAATGGAGTTTTGAGAAATGGAGAATCGTGACCATTGTTGTTCCACAGGGATTAGTGCTAGAGCCACTTCTGTGTGTGATACATATAAATGATCTGGAAGAGTGCATTGTCGGTCTGATAAGTAAGGTTCCAAATGATATGAAGATTATTACATTAGCAGAAAGCATAGCAATCTGTCACACAATACCGGAAAATGTAAAAAGAGTGTTCAAAATGCATATCGTATGCTTGCCCTCTTCAGACAGGATATTGAGCATAAGAGCTGTCAGGTCATGTTAAATTGTGCAAGAAATCGGTTTGGCCTCATTTAGAGCACTGTGTACAGTTCTGTGTCCCATATTACCACAAACTGTGGACGCTTTGGAAAGGGTGCTGAGAAGGTTTACGAGAATGTTGTTTGGCATGGGAGGTCCTAGCTCCGAAGAGAGTTTGAGGAGGTGAGGACTGTTTTCATTGTAAAAAAAAGGAGATTGAGCAGGGACCTGATTGAGGTCTACAAACCATGAAGGATGTCGGCAGGATGAATGGATATAATGTTTTTTCAAAGGTAAAGGATTCAATGACATGAGGTCACGCGTTCAAGGTGAAAGATGAAAGGTTTCAGGTGATACACGCGGCAAATACTTGACACAGAAGGTGTTAGGTGCCTGGAACGCGTTGCCATCAGAGGTATTAGAGGCAGGCACAGTAGATTCATGTAAGGTGAATTTGGTAAGATGCATGGGTAGGTGAGATGTAGAGGGATACAGATGCTGAGGAATTGGCGATATATTTAGACTGTTAATTTGGATCGTCTCGGGCTTGGAGGGCAGAATGGCCTGTTCCTGAGCTGCAAATGTTGCTTGCTTTTTGTTGTTTTTCTTTTTATTAAAGCGTCACAATTGGAGAAAGGCCTTTTGGCCCAAGTTGGTCCATGCTGATCAAAATATCCATCCGTGCTGAATCCATTATCATGCATTTGGCCCATATTCTTTTGCTGCTTTCCTTACAATTTATTTTCCAAATGCAATTTAAGTGTTGTTAACGTATTCGCTTCAACCATTTTCGTTGGCAGTTCATTCCATATGAGGACCACACTTTTTATAATCAAGTTCACCCTCATGTTCCATTTTATTCTTTCCCAGCTAATCATAAACTGATGCCGTGTTGTCCTCGATTCCCCAACCATGGCAAAAAAGACTGACTGCATTCACCATACTCCTGTTCCTCATGATTTTGTACACGTTTGTAAGCTCCCCCCTCAGTCTCCAATGCTCAAAAGACAAAAGAGAGCTTCCTTGTCCAAGCTCTCCCTATAACTCAGGCCATTAAGTCCAGTGAACTTCCTTGTCAGTATGTGCAATCTTTCTAGTTTAATGTCGTAATTGCTATAACAGGTTGACCAACCTACTGTATAACTGTAACATAATTTCCCAACATTTATAATGTATGCCCTGACTGAAGACTTATTAGAGTGTGCTGGAAAAGCACAGCAGGTCAGGCAGTATCCTAGGAGGAGAAAAATCGAAGTTTTGTGCAAAAGCATTAATCAGGTATACTTATTAGTTTTTTAATATAAAGTACGTGCAGTTCAGAGCACGTTTACTTTCACAACTTTCATCTTGCCACATTGAAATGCATACAAAATTAAACTCGATATTTGCTGTTTGTGGCAACCAATCAGCACGCATAAAAAAGTTTGAGCACTTACGTCAGTATATAATTGAGAAATAAATTATAAAGCCAAACATGTTTTATGCAATGTCTTCTGGAACTCCTAGTCCACTCCAGCCACTTGGTCATTGTCACCAACGAAATGATCACCATCTCAATGAACTCATATAGATTGGTGAAATATATGTTGCACGTGAGAAAATCCTGTCGATGCTGTCAAACCAACGGCATTGCAACGTCTCACGTCCTCTCTCCCTTGTTGAGTGAATGAATAACATTCGATTACTCCCCATAAAATGGGACCGTCCCAGACACAAATGTATTTTGGAACATACCAATAAAACATACCAATCTCACAGACAATGTCTCCCTCCTTTGAAGTGGTGTTTAAGAATTTTCGCAAATCCTCAATGCCTTAGTTTTTGGTTTCATTGTAGTTTCTTCGATTACATGTCTATCCCTTATGGCGAGGACTGATTCAAAGTATCAATTCAATTCATCACATTTTCAATATTTTCTATTATTACCCCCGATTTTCCCGCGGTGATGGACCAACACTCACTTTGTCAAATCTTTGCTTCTTTCAAAATGTTCAAATAGAAAATCTCATTATCTACTATTACATCATTGATATTTTCACTTCTGTAGTCATAATTGATGTTTTCTTTTTTATATGTATGTTTTGTCCACTCTTGACCTGAGCCAATTTATGCACAATTGATTGCATTTTTCGTTATTTTCCTATTTTATTTTTTCTCGTCTGGTTAATTATGGATTGCTTGGACTTTTCTTAATTGTTGGAATTCATGACTCAGATTTTCCATTGTCTGGCCAGTCATTATGCACGTATTAGTGAGAGCAAGCCTTGAGAAGATTTGAGCAGAGCGTACATCATCGCACACTTAGAAGCAAAGCAGCATTATTGCGATGCAGTTGTAGGATTCCAACTCTCGGTTGACCGGACTCACTTCTTAGTTGTTCATGTGATGTGTGATAACATCCTTAAACAGGCTGATTCGAAAATATTGAACTATCTGTGAACACATTTTTCAGGAAGTTGAATTCCCCACTAAACAGGAGCTCCAAGCCCGCATTTTTCTGCTGTCTGCAACTAACTTAGATTATTTTCATAAAGTGCAGAAGGAAAAGGTCTGTTCAGGTTTAATTTTGGGCTGTTAGGACATGATCTAAATCCAGGATAACTCCTCAATTTCTTCACTGCATACATCAGGCACCTTACATCTCCGAGACATGGAAACGCTTTCTCTTGTTTCTACCTGACACAGACCCGACCTACTTGCATCCTTCAATGTACAACCTGCAATATCCCACGCTGTAGCTGATTATTTCTGTGTTCTTCATCTGATCATCGAACAGGTGGAAATGGCATAATGCTGTCTTATCTCAACCTTTCTTCCAAAGGCAAATGTCAACACGATAACGCCACGATCCATGTATCTGTCTATCAATAAATTCTGAGCAACCTTCTTTGTTGCAGCTGCAGACGTAAAATCTTAGAGAAAATGTATCTCACTCAGTATAATGAAACAGTACAAAATTTTCACCTCTGCAATTTCTCTCACATATGAAACATGCAGACGCACTTGCATTGGCTGTGATGACCCAAAATTTTCTTTGAATATAGAACTGTTTAGTTGCTGTTAACAATCTACATTCAAGAATATGCTTCAGTATAGATGTTTCAAATAAAATGTGTCTTCTGTACCAGGTGTATATTCCTGCTTCGTTATCTATTCAGTGCATTGTCGAAGACAGACATTTCTCATTCCTGTACGCCACTTACGTTAACTAGCTGGCCCTGCACATGTTAGGGATATCCAGTTCGTATAACTTAACCGTCGGTAATCCTGTCGCAATATGTACCATCAGAGTGTTGCTTCCATTGAGGGCTGCTTCAACTGTCTACAGAATTTTAGGAAAACTGGTAGCTTAATAATTCAGGCAGTCAGTGAGCTGAAAACAAATGTTCTTTTTTGAAGGTACACACACAAACATAAAGAAAAATCACGACATTTTTTTCTCCACAAGGCAGTGCCATTCTTTAGATTGTTACATAACGGTAATTATTATCACAGGATGCAGTCATACCCATCACAGATTTGTTAAGATGCAAATGACGTATCCCTCATACATCCCAGAAAAGTTCGTCTTGCTTTGCAACCTGATAAAAGTGAGTGGGTGATAGAAAATGCCCGAATTCCTTTTCGGAGAAAAAAAATCGTGCTTCGAACTCCATGAGTGAACAATAAACAAATCGTATTCAAAATCTAAGCACCTTTTTTAAAAAAATACTATCGGAACCCAATTGTATTGAACTGTCTCTCCAGTAGGACAATTATGAGCCATTGTTTCTACTTGATCTCTTAAAGTATATGCAGTCTCGTATGCTCTCTTGCGTTCAGTCTTCTGAATCTGTTGCTTCCGAATGTCATTCTGAATCTGCAATCTTCACTGTGTGTCGTCTTCTGACTTTTTCTTAAACTGTTGTTTTAACTGGAAAAGTGTCCTTTGATAGATACTGCATCCTGAGAGAATTTTGTTCGAGAGCTCCTTCCAGATGTGCTCGCAAATTCGATGGTAATTCCTCTTTCCATTTTTCAAAATGTCCTTATTTCTTTATACAGAATACATCGGGAATTCTTATATTAAGATTGGTTTCAGGCTGTCAAACTCATCATATTTTACATTCGTTTGGCTTTGAAAGGTTGAGAGTTTGTTTTAAATGTATTGTTCAGATTTAAATTGTGGTGAAAGCAGCAACCAAAACTCAGGTGCTCGTTCATCAGCCAAGTTTGGAACAGCGCATCTATTACCTGTTATGTACACTGGCACTGTTTGCTGTAACATAAACTCTGAAAATGGTCGTAAATCGACTATTTATTCTTCCGACTACATCACAGAATGAAAAGCAAACATCACTTCTCATACAATTTTACACAAGGTTGATTGTTGATGGCGCACGTGCCAGTTCAGCCAATGACAGCAAGTGTGTGATAATAAATTTTAAACAGACTGCTGATTCGGCAATGCATTTCTATCTAAAACTTCTCTTTTTTGATGGAGGCAAAACTCACTATATTAACCGCCGAGTCAGTAGAATCTCAAAGCATTCAAGTTATATACTATTAGATTCCGATAACATGTTGCAGCAGGTGACAACATGAATGCGAAGCATGCCATGACAATCAATTCCCTGTTCTGGTGCCACATATTGAGTAACCAGTTTCATTTGTAGAATTCTGATCACAACAATTTAATTATTTGTTTTCTTTGAAATGCAATTTCCCAACTTGAGTATAATTCATTCAGCACCAATGCATGTGCTCTTATGTCTCATGCTGCTTCAGCAGCATCCTTGTGAGATTATGATCATTCAGTCATTACTATAGGAATATTGACTCTCTCGTTGCTCGTTTCTTTTCCTCGGCCGTGGATTACTTTTTTTTAATTCACAAGTGATAGTTATCCTTTAAATATTTACAGAATACTTGTGATTCATTTTAAAACTGTGCATTTCAAGAGCCATGACAAATAAGAAATGATTTGCAGGAATTTGTATAGTCGGTAAAATGAAGTGGGGCAACTTTACGCGGGATGTCAGTGACTGTAAAAGCACAATGGGCAAAAGATCGAACAATCTGTTCCTGAAAACTTGTTACAAAACACCTAGAAATGTACACTTCTGGAAGAGTGTCTTGGAGATGAGTTAGAGAAAATACTCTGCAGGATGATGGTGGGTAAAAGAAAAATATAAAATGTGAAGTGCTAGTAATGAAGGGCAAGAAAACCAATGTCTTTTGCATCAGAAATAGAACTCTGCTGCTGGAATGTTACTGACGTTCATGTGAAAAGTTTTAACTCGGCATTTTGCGCATTTTAAAACAGAGATGGTGAACGTCCACTCAAAGTATATCCACTGAAAATCGTAAAATAGAACAAACAAATGCTGAACTAGATGGATGGTAAGGGACAGAAAAACACAAATTAAAACATGTCACTAAGACAGATCTTAAGGAGCAAACTCAAAGCTTATTGCTTTGTTGAAGTCTCCGTTATGGTTGACCTTAAAACCTGGTGACTGTCTGATAAAAAATGTTCTAACATTGCTCTGAATGGGAAACAATGTTCTTTGTTCTTGTTGGCCAGCACATGACAGCTCTAGCTTTATGATTTCATTCGGCAATATAACGCAGGCACTCTACTTCATTAGGATTGATAAGCAAAACATAAACCAATTTTAATCTGTTCGCTAAGCCTTCATTTGTAGTGTTGTCACGCTAAAGTTCGACGTGCCTCCCATGGTGATCGAGAAAGAAGAAAATTGAATAAGTATCTAACCTGTAATTCAGTCACTGGGCAAAGTCCCCTGATTGTCTGACATCGATCTGGACTGTATAACCTTGCTTTGTTTACTGATGAAATGACTGCTTCATCTGACTGGATCGTTCACTACTTGTTCGAGCTGCTGTCTAATCTTGGATTGTGCCTAAGCCACGCGTTTGTACAGCAGTTAAGATTCCCGTACATAAATCTGATGTTTTCAAATATAAGATCCGAAATAATGTCATCCTAACGACTGTTTCCATGCTATACATCTCTATGACGATGACTCTATACTACTATATGTAAAAACAAAACACAAAATGAGGAAACTCACAGAAGCACTTCACAGGAGGCTCCCAAGCACTGAGGATGTCACCTAGCCAGGGGACGAAACGTCCATAACACAAATTCGCAGTTGAGCGAACAGAGCCACAACAACGAGCGCCCAATCTACAAACCTTCTCACAAACTTTGAAAATACAAAACTCACTGCTCCCTCACAGGACACGTGACACGAAATCCATTCCGCCGTTGGGCTACAGTTTGCCTGAAGTTTTACCTGTCCCCATTTCTTTTTGGGTTTCCGCCGGCAGCTGTAGTTTCCTCCCACGGCCCAAACATGTGCAGGTGAGGTGAATTGCACATAGAGTTCAGGGGTGATGTAGGTTTGTTGCAATAGCCATGGGTAATGTAGAATGAAAGAGCATGGTTCGTGGAATGGTCTCGATGAGATGCTCTTCCTCAGGCTTGGGTGAAATTGTGAGCTATATGGCCTGTTTCCACACTGCAGGGATTCTATGAAGCTGGAAGTTATGGTGAATTTTATATCACCAATATCATTTACCCTTATATTTCTGCATCATGGCAATGTTTTTTAATGCCATGAATTCTCATGTGATTATGGACATGACTGATCATCAAAATATATCAGGCCATTGAGTACCAGAGTTAACACGAAAGAGACAAACGTTTCAAAACCGTGGTAAGACAGTAAAATGCCATTTCTTCTCAAACATTTACTTTTGATAGCAAAACCATGATATTTATCAACTATCTCCAAAGCTCATATGTAAATTACCCGAAGTTGTTTTGAAAACAGCAATTTGCAAATAGTTGGCATGATTAATAACTTCCATTTTTTTCATCTGCTGGCAACAAAATGGATATAAATTGATCAGAAAACAATTTCATAGTGAATGAAAATGAACAGTGTCTAAAGTACGAAGGAGAATAACATGCAAACATCACATAGAGGGATGTCCACGAAGGCCGGTAGAGGACTATGATACCTGGAATGGGCTGTCGGGGTGAAGAGTTGCACCGGACTGAAGAGCACGTTGTATTCGGCATGCTGGCCAGGAATACAAGCAGTGCATCGCTGTAATGTTTCTGTCATTCTCTTATCCTCAAAATCAAACAGGAAATGGTGAGGTTGATAGATGTGCCATTACAAAATTGGTTGAGAGCAGTGATAGAAGTAAGGTTTTAGCTTGAGAGGCTTTGTAACACAACAGGCCCTTCCGCCAAATGTTACACATAAGGGCAGGTAAAGATTTTAAAGTTTATTTTTAGTTTTACAGCAGTTAGGATGGCAGTTGGGCCAGTCACGTGCTCGACGTGTAGGATATGAAAAGTATGGAAGACTTCCATTGTCCCTGATCACTGCAGTCGTGGAAGTGAACCCAGCTGCAGTTATTGGGAGTTACGGAGTTGAAGCTGGATGCACTCAGGATTTTCCGAGATGCTGACGGCTTCATAGATACGAGTATTAATGAGGTGGTCACAACGGAGGTATAGGACGAGAGTAGCTGGATGACCACTCGGAAAATCAAAGGGAGTTGGCAGAGAACGCAAGAATATCCTGTGGACATTCCCCTCAGAAACAAATATACAGATTTGGATACTGCTCGGAGATGGGATGACCGTTCAGCGTAAAACTGCAGTAAACAGGTGAGTGGCCCTGCGACTCGCTCTGGAACAGACCGGAAAAGGATAAAGGTAAAGAGGACATTAGTAATAGGAGAGTTAGTAGTTAAGTGGATATATAGTATAGCTTGGAGCCGGAGCGATTCCTGTTGAAGGGCATAGGCTGGAAACATCGATTACCCTGCTCCTCAGATGCTGCATGACCTTCTGTGCTTTTCCAACCACACAGTCTTGACTCTGATCTCCAGCATCTGCAGACCTCACTTTGATCTGAACAGATAGGTCAGCATATGGGCGCAAACTGGAATCCAGATTGGTCTATTTCTGATAATTACCAGGATCCAGCCATTATACCACGGTCGTAAAACAGTGGCAGAAGGTTCCCAACGGTGAGCATGAGCGATAAGAAATCATTGTGCATGATGGCACGGATGGATGAGGTCAGGCATATAGATTATAGTGAGGTAGAAAAGCTATTATAAAGGCAGGACCTTGTTGGTGATAATTTTTTAATTAATTCTGGTATCACTGAAGACCAATGCATGACTAAAGAATTGGTGAAGGGGACAGAGATTCTGATTTCAAGATAATTGTGATGTTTTCTGAGGCAGAGGCGAACTGCAAAAAAGGGGCGTGTTGCACCAGACCTTGAGAGGAACCAAGACATTGGCAGACACGTTTCCCAGTGCTGCAAAAAAGGTGTTTAAATGCGATGGGCAGGGCGTGGGGATTTTCAACAGCAGAGAAACTAGTGCGAAATTGGAAGTAGATACAATAATCAGAAAACGTAAATCGAAGAGACAGGTCAGGCTGCAGTACGGCAGGGAGTAAGGAATGCTTGTTGGATTAAACTGCTTAATGTCAGTGCAAGAGGGCTGATGGGTAAGGCCCATGAATTCAGGGAGTGCAGAGTTAGGTAGGAGTGACAGATTATAATAACTTCACAAGCATGTCGAATAGAAAAACAGAGACGCCAGCTTAATGTGTCAGGAGGGGAGGTGGAGTTGCATTTATGTTTAAGCCGACTAATTGAAATAATTGACGAACCAACCTGTGAGTTTTTTTGCGTGGAGGTTTGGAATAAGAAGGTGATGGGGACATTATTCAGTTTGTACTATAGCCCCCCAAATACTGCACAGGAATGCGAGGAATAAATGTGCAGGGAGATTAAGGAGACAGGTAGGAGCAATAGAGTTGATACAGTAGGGGATGCTTTCATATTTTTAAATTGACTGCGACTGCCTGAGCGTTGAAGGCTGAGATCGAGTGGAAGTTCTTAAGAGTGTCTCAGAACGATTCCTGAAGCAGTATATCGAGAGTCCAAATGGAGAAGGGGAAAACGAGAAATACTCTTGGGAAATATGGCAGGGCTGGTGACCGAGGCGATATTGAGGGGCCACTTTGGGTCCAGTGAGCATTGCTCTAAATTTTTTAAATCGTTTTTAAGAGGAACAAAACAGGTCCACAGTTGCAAGATCTTAATTGGGCCAAGGCGAATTTCGATGGAATCAGCCAGGAGCTTACAGGTTTGATTGTAGTTGTCTATTTGCAGGCAAATGGATCTCTCGCAAAAGGAAGGCCTTTGAAATAAGATAGCTAGAGTTCTCGTTCCATTTATTTCTGAAAGTTAAAGGGCATATTTGATGGAACTAGGGCACCCTGGATGTCATTGGATATTCATGCTTTGACCGGAAATAAAGAGTCAGGTGTAATTCAGTTCCAGGCAGCTAGAGGTGTACATGGAATACATGAGTTGAACAAGGAAGGAAATCAGGAGTACGAAACTTAGGCACGATGCAACATTGAATGAGAAGGTTAAGGTGAATCCAGAAAGAAAAAGAAAAGAAGAATTAGAGAAAAGACCAAAGTAAACAGAATTGCAAGAGTTGGGCGTGCTCTCAGTGAATATTTCTCCTCTGTATTTCCCATGCAGAATGCCATGAATGCTTTGAACTTGCGGACCTTCATGTTAATATCTTAAGTACAGTCCATATCACTGTAGAAAAGGTTTTAGAAATATTAGCATGTATGAAGTTGTAGCATCTCTTTGTCCTGATCAGATATATCCAAACACACTGCAAGAGGCTACAGAAGAAATTCTGAGGACCCTGTCGGATATTTTTGTATTCATCGTTAGACAGACGTGAGGCACCTGAAGACTTGTGGTTAACAAAGCTATTCCCGAAGAGCTGGAAAGAACGGCCTGAGAACTACAGACTGTTAAGCCTAACATCTGTGTTCGATACGTTACTTGAGAAGATTCTGAGTGATAAGGTATACATGCATTTGGAAAGATGGGGGTTGACTAGGATTATTCTGCATGGCTTTGTGAATGGGAGATCGTGTTTTATAAATATATTCGAGTTCTTTGATGTAAGGAACATGAACGTTGACGAGGAAAGGTATTAGATGTAGTCTGTACAGCGTTCAGTAAGGCCTTTGATAAATTTCCATATGGTATTGTGATTTGGAAGGTTAGAGCACATCGAATCCTGAGCGATCTCGAAAATTTGATACGAAATTGGCTTGGTCATGCTGGAAACATGCTTGTCAGACTGGAGGCCTGTGACAAGTGCAGTACATCAGATTACGATTTTTGACCTATTACGGTTTGTTTTCTACATTATTGATTTGTAGGTGAATGGACATGGCATGATGAGTAAGGTTGCTGATGACAATAAATTTGGCGTTATCATTGAAACTGGAGTTCATATAGACAAGGGCGAGGTATTGCATTTTGGAAAGTAAAATCAAGTTTGGAGTTTCATGGTGAATGATTGGGCCTTAAGGAGCGTAGTGGAACATAGGGATCTTGGAGAACAGTGTCACAGTTCTCTGAAATGGGCGTCATAGATACACAGGGCAGTGAAGAAGGCATTTGGTAGACTAGACATCATCAGACATGGCATTGAGTTCTGAAGTTGCAATGCTACGTTGCAGTTGTATAGAAGTTAGCATACATTTGTTTATCTAATTACCATTTATGCCCCTAAAGTTGGCTAGTCTACTACTGTTGCAGGCATTACGTTACATAAAATTATTTCTCTCTGAGTAAAGGACCTACGTCTATCATATGTCCAGAATCGATTACACCTCAACTTCAAGCGACGAGGCCTTTGTGCAAGCCACTACCATCCAAGGATCATGACCTCACTGTCCTACCTATGTAGTCCTCTGGTAATCTTCTGTGTCTCGATTAAGTCATCTCTCATCATTTCTCTTGCTAAAGAAAAAGACCTAAAAGCCCTTAACCTTTTTCGTGTAAGACCCTCGTTTTATACCAAGCAACATCCCAGTTAATCTCCTCTGCGCCATTTAAAATACTTGGAATCCTTTCCCAAAATTAGGCGACCAGAACTGTACGCAATTCTTTAAGTGTGGCTTCATCGGGGTATTATATGCCTGGTGCATGACCTCGTGGCTCCGAAATGCAATCCCTCTCCTAATACAAGTTAACCCAAATGTGCCTTCTAAGTAACCCTATCAACCTGGTTGAAACCTTTCAGACTCTATGTATCTGGACAGCGAGGTATCTCTTTTCATCTACACAAACAAGAATCTTACAATTAGCCTACTATCCTTTATTCCTGTTGCTCCTTCCAAAGCGAATCACCTTACAATTTGCGTGTTCGTCTCCATTTCACACCTCTTAGCCCAGTTTACATATATCCCTCCGTAACCTAGAACATCGTTCAGCACTATCCACAACTCCACCAAACTTAGTGTAATCAGCAAATTTACGAACACATCATTCTACGCCACGATCGAGATCATTTATGAAACTGACAAACAGTGCTCGGCACAAAACTGATTTTGCGTTACATCACTAACAACTGAACTCTAGTATGAATATTTCCCATCAATCATCACACTCTGTCTTCTTTCATCAAACCAATTTCTGATCCAACCCGCTAAGTCACCCTCAATCCCTTGCCTCCGTTTTTGGTGCAATGACCTCCTGTGGAGAAACTTGTCAAACGCCTTACTGAAATTCGTACACACCACACCAACCATTTTACCATCAGCAAATGGTTTGGTCACCTTCTTAAAGAACTCAAGACGATTTTTGAGGCACGACTGAAAGGATAAAAATCTATGTTGGCTATCTCGAAACAATTCATTCCTCTGAACTTCAGCAAGGTATTTAATAAAGTTCCCCATGCTAGGCTCATTCAGAGGGTCAGGAGGAATGGGATACAGGTGAACTTTGCTCTCTGGGTACAGAATTGGCTGGCCAACAGAAGACAGCCAATGATAGTAGAAGGAAAATACTCTGCCTGGAAGTCTGTGGTGAGTGGTGTTCCACAGGGCTCTGTCTTTGGGCCTCTACTGTTTTTAGTTTTTATTAATGACTTGAATTAGGGGACTGAAGAATGGGTCAGCAAGTTTGCAGACGACACAAAGGTTGAAGGTATCGTTGACAGTATAGAGGGCTGTTGTAAGCTGCAGCGGGACATTGACAGGATGCAGAGATGGGCTGAGAGGTGGCAAATGGAGTTCAACCTGGATAAATGCGAGGTGATGCATTTTGGAAGGTCGAATTTGAAATCTGAGTGCAGGATTAAGGATACGATTCTTGGCAGTGTGGAGGAACAGAAGGATGTTGGTGTGCAGGTGCGTAGATTCCTTAAAATGGCCCCCCAAGAGGACAGGGTTTTTAAGAAAGCATATGGTGTTTGGGGTTTCATTAACACGGGAATTGAGTTTAAGTGTCGTGGGATCTTTTTGCAGCTCCACAAAACTTTGGTTAGACTGCACTTGGAATAGTGTTTCCAGTTCTGATCGCCATATTGTAGGAAAGATGTGGATGCTTTGGAGAGGGTTCAGAGGAGGTTTACCAGGATGCTGCCTGGACTGAAAGGCTTATCTTATGAAGAGAGGTTGACTGAGCTCATATTTTTTATTGGAGAAAAGGAGGAGGACAGGGGACCTAATTGAGGTATACAAAATAATAAGAGGCATAGATAGAGTCGATAGCCAGAGACTATTACCCAGGGCAGAAATGGCTAACACGAGGGGTCATAGATTTAAGCTGGTTGGAGGAAACTATAGAGGGAATGTCAGATGCGAGTTCTTTACACAGACGCTGCACAGTCTCTCACATACTGTCTCTCACATTATGTCACAAATTCACTCTCACACTTTCACACACTCAAACACTCGCGCACTCTCACATACAGTCTCTCACACACACTCACCCTCACACTCTCATATACATGCTCTCTCACATGCACACATTTGCACGTACATACACACGCACACACTCACACATTCACACACACACACACACACACACACACTCACAATCTCTCGATCACCACATTCTCTTACACAGACACTGTCACACATGCACACGCTCAGACTCGCTCTCACACACACACTGTCTCGGTATCTCACTCTCTCACACACACGCGCACACACTCTCTCTCTTGCACACACAATTTCGCCCACACGAACATGCCTCTTCCTTCCCGACCATGATGCAAGCATTCTCAACAACAAAAGAACTATTTCATAAATGCAACACTAAGCCTTGTGTTTGATTCTCTTTGTTCTGTTCTGATTCCCAGATTAGAGTACTGTTTCTGAAAATCCGCATGTAAACTCAACCAAATCCCAAGTGCCACGTCCTGCTACCAAAAACACCATCGGATTCCTATGCGAAGTGTGAGACAGAAGTCTTTCAGTGTCTTGAGCCTAACCCATTTGTTTAAGTATGCGGTTTAAAATGACACCTCGGGATCGTTTAATGGAACTTTACTTTTAAAATCCCAATATTAGTTTGCCGTCCCATGGCTCTGTACAACTGTGAGCCAGTGTGCATCTGTGTGTGTGAGTGATTGTGCGTGTGTGCGTGCTATCATGGACCTGCATTACTGTGTTAAGTCCTCCTTTACTTCAGTACTTATTCAGTATTCAACACGATTACCCTATCCTTTTACACAAATCGCAGACAGCTGGTGTGATTCTGTCATCAAAATTCAAGACCACTTTTGACACATTTGCCCCATCTTTTTTTATACACAATAGCATTATCTCTCATGCACAGTCTCACTCTGTTTCATGCTTAATCACTGTCTCTCATACACAATCCAATTCTCTCCCTCATGCACAATCTCTCCCTCATACATAATCCCACTCTTTCTCATTCATACACAATCTTGCTCTCTCACACACAATCTTACATTCTCTCATACACAATCTCACGACGTCTCTCTGTCTCCTGCACAATCCCAATATCTCTCTCACATGCATTCTCACGATCTCTCTGACATACATAATCTCTCTCATGCACATTCTTACACTCTCTCATGTACATTCTCACTGTGTCTCTCATATGGAATATCTCTCTCTCTCTCTCTCTCATGCACAATCTCAGATCTTTCTCTGATACAGCATTTCGATTTCATCTCGATTTTCAAAACAAAGGATATGAGTGGGGAGGACAAGTGACACATTGACAATTTTCACCAGGCCCTTGTGCTTTGAAAGGGAGTATAACAAACGGGGTGTGAGTTATGGAATGTAATCTTATCGAAGGGTTCTGGGGTTTTATATACAGGATAACACACACTGGGGATTGGGTCACAGTGTATAATGTAATCGAGGGGATCTGTAGTTTTATAATTATTAGATAACACACACACCAGGGAGTGGGTTACAGTGTGTAATATAATTGAAAGGGATCTTGAGCTTTGTATAAATGGTAACACATAACGGAGAGTGAGTTAGAGTCTTTCATCTGATCGAAGGGATCGTGAGTTTTTAATACATGGTATAACATATACAGAGGAGTGATGCGCAGTGTGCAATCTAATTGAAGTGATCTGGTGTTTTGTACACGGGATTACATATATTGGGGAGTGAGGTATAATATGTGATCTAATCGAGGTCATCTGGTATATAGATGGAGGATAACGAATACCGGGAAGTGATTTACAGCGTGTAATCTAATCGAGTGGATCTGGTGTTTTAAACATAGGCAATACATACCGGTGAGTGAGTAACCGTGCACAATCTAGCTGATGGTATCTGGGGTTTTATATATAGGATAAGTGTATGTGTCTACATAAATTCCACAAACATCTGGAATAAAGTGGGTGAACTTGCAGCATGGGTTGGTACCTGTGACTACGATATTGTGGCCATTTCAGAAAAATGGGTAGAGCAGGAACAAGAATGAACGTTGCAGTTTCCGGGATTTAGATGTTTCAGTAAGAACAGAGAAGATGGTAAAAGAGGGGGAGGTGTCGCATTGTTAGTCGAGGATAGTATTACAATGACAGAACGAACGATTGAGAACTCGTCTATTGAGGAAAAATGGACTGAGTTTAGAAGCAGGAAATGAGAACGTAGCCGATTGGCTGTTTTCTGTAGGCTTCCAAATAATTCCAGAGACGTAGAGGAAAAGAGAGCAAAGATTATTCTGGATAGGAGCAAAAGTAACAGGGTAATTGTTACGGGGGTGTTCAACTTTCGAAATATAGATTGAAAATAACATAGATAGAGTACAGGTGGGTCAGATTTTGTCCAGTGTGTTCAGAATGGTTTCCAGATACAGTATGGAGAAACGCTAACAAGGGCAGAAACTGCATTGGCTTTGATACGACGTAACGAACCACGCCAGGTGCCAGATTTTCAGGTTAGTGATACTTTGAGTATAATGATCAAAATGTCATTATGTTTACTTTAGCGATGGAAAAACGCAAGTACATAAAGCCGGGCAAGGGTTATTATTGGGGGAAAGACAGTTATGATGCAATTACGCTAGATTTAGGACGCAGAGGACTGGGAAGGAAACTACAGGGGATTGGCACAGTTGAAATGTGGAGCTCATTCAAAGAACAGCTGTTGCGTGACCTTGATAAATGTGCACTTGTCAGGTAGGGCAGTGATAGAGCCAGGGAGCCGTGGTTTAGTAAATATGTTGAATCTCTTCACAAGAGGAAGAAGTAAGTTTATAAGAGGATCAGACATGAAGTTTCAGTAAGGGTATTTGTGAATTACAAGTTAGCCATAAAAGGTCTCAGTAAGAGAGCTACGAAGAGCCAGAAGAGGGCGTAACAAGCCGTTGGCAGATACGATCAAGGAAAACCCAAAAGCTTTCCATCTGTATATCAGGAATAAAGGTATGACGAGAGAAAGTTTAGTGACAATCATGTATAGTTGTAGGAAGTTGTGAGTGGAGTCACAGGAACGCGCCAAATCAATAATTTTTGTCAGCATATCCACTCGGAAAAAAACAATGTTGTCGAGGAGAATACTCAGATGCAAGATATTCGCTTAGACGAGATTGAGGTTCACACGGTGGTGGTGTTAGCAATTGTGGAAAGTGTGAAGATAGAACACTGTCCTGGGCTGGATGGGATTTATCATAGGATTCTCTGGGAAGTTAGGAAGGAGATTGCAGAGGCTTTACTTTTGATTTTAATGTAATTATTATCTACAGGACTAGTGCAAGAAGGCTGGCGGATAGCAAATACCGTCCCCTTATTCAAGAAGGGGAGTATAGACAACCCTGGTAATCATAGACCAGTGAGCCTTACTTTGGCTAAAATAGTTATAATATTGGAAAGATTATCAGAGGTAGGATAGCTAACCATCAAGAGAGAATCAAGCTGATTAATGACAGTCAACATGGTTTTGTGAAGGGTAGTTCGTGCCTCACAAACCTAATTGAGCTCTTTCAAATGGGGATCAAACAGGTGGATGACGGCAAAACGCTTGATGTGGTGTATATGGATTTCAGTAAGGCGATTGATAAGTTTCCCATTGTTAGGCTATTATACAAAATACGGAGTCATGGGGTTAAAGTTAATTTAATGGATTTGGAACAGAAATTAGCGAGCTCAAAGAGGGCAGAGGGTGGTGATTGATAGAAAATTTTCAATCTGGAGTACAGTTACTCGTGGTGCACCACAATAATCTGTATTGGGGACATTGTGCTTTGTCATTTTTATAAATGACCGAGGTGAGCGTGTTTCAGAAAGGGTTCGTAAATTTGCGGATGACACTAAGATCAGTGAAGTTGTGGACTGTGCCGAATGATGTTGCAGGTTACAGAGGGACATGGCTAATCTCCTGAGCTGAGCTGAGAGGTGGAAAATGGAATTTAATGTGGAAAAGTGTGACATAATTCACTTTGGAAGGAGCAATGGTAATAAAGAGAACTGTGTGCATGGTAAGATTCTTGATGAGCATAAATGAGCATAGACAGCATGTTGTCCACGTCCATATATCATTGAAGTTGTCACCCAGGTTGATAGGGTTGTTCAGAAGGCATTCGGTGTGTTAGCTTTTATTGGTAGAGGGAGTGAGTTTCGGAACCTCGAGTTCATGCTGCACCGGTACAAAACTCTGGCGCAGCCACACTTGGAGTAGTGCGTACAGTTATGGGCACCACATTATTGGAAGAATATGGAAGCTTTGGAAAGGTTTAAGAGGACATTTATGAGGGTGCTGCCTGGTATGGAGGCAACGTCTAATGATGAAACGTTGAGGGAATTGAAGCTGTCTTAACACGGGAGAAGAAGTTTGAGAGTTGAATTAATTGAAGCACATAAGATAATCAGAGGTTTAAGTAGTGTGGACAGTGAGAGCATTTTTCTTCAGATGCTGATGGCTCGCACGATGGGACATAACTTTAAACTGAGGGATGATAGGTATAAGACAAGTGACAGATGTAGTTTCTTCACTCAGAGAATAGTAGGTACGTGGAACACACTGCCGGAAGAAGGTGTCGACTCGCCATCTTTAAATGGTCATTGGACACATGTATGGATGAAAATGAAACAGTTGAGGATAGAAAGGCTTTAGATTGGTTCCCCAGGTTGGCACAATATCGAGAGCACTGCACTCTCTGTTCTACTGTTCCATGCTCTGCCCTTGAATGACCGAGATCTTAATAAAGTCAGTCTTTTGTTCCTGGCATTCTTCAGAATGCTTTCGGGTTTCCTTGATCTTACCTGCCAAAGACTTCTTATGTTATCTCCTGGATTTTCTCAGCTCTCTCTTTATGTCCTTCCTGGCTGCCTTGTTACTCTCAAGCGCCCTAGCTGAGCCTTCACGTCTCATTTTTACATAAACTGGTTTGTGTTGCATTTGAGAAAGACTTATGATGGGGCCTAGCTCTACAGAATTCAAACTTTGCGACAGATACTGAACAAGTCTGGATTAGTGGTGCTGGAAAAGCACAGCAGGGCAGGCAGCATCCGTGGAGCAGGAAGATTGACATTTCGGGCAAAAGCCCATCATCAGGAGCTGAACAAGTCTGTACACGTGCAATTCAGTGGGTGAACTATATCAGTTTTGTATTATTTGTGTCGAGCGGATATTTGGTGCTTGGAAAGTAAGCCAGACACAGGGGAAGTGCGACATTCTCTCAGGGATTCACTGCAAGCAGTCTCTGGAATTTGTATTTTAATCACATTCAAAAAACTCATCCATTTATTACCTCTGTAAAGAAAATTCATATTGTGATGAGACATTAATATGGGACAGAGATCAGCTTTTGATTCATTGCACATTGTGACAGTATTTTTGGCCCAGACTGAAATTTGGAGACAAGTAACAGAACAGAAGCTTTCTGTGTTTCTGCTCCCAAATTAACATATGGTCGTTTAATTTAACTTGTCTTCGGTGTAACATCCACAAAGCATCAATTCACATGTCACATCGTTTCAGTTCTCCAAACAATTTAAACCAGTGCAAGTAGAGAATGAGATTACATAGAGGATAGAGTTCTCTCTACTCTGCAGGCTTTTGAAATTCCCAGGCCACTTTCAGCGTGGGTTAGATATTGATAAAATCACGGACTTCTCCCATACTGAGCCCATCAAATACACTCAGGGCAGCAACATCACTGGGTTAAATCAGAGTATGTGCCCCTCTCACATTTTCAATCTAGACCTCACAGAAAAATGTGGAGAATGAAGTCAGATGCAAAGCAAAGAACCCTCGATACTACCCCTATTAAGCACTCCCTGGACAAATGCAGCACAGTGTTCAATGCAGAGTAAAGCTTCTACACTCTTTAGATAATACGCTCCCAATATAGGTAAAGCACTTGGATAGGATTAGGTTAAGCAGCATTGCAGACAGTGCAGATGCTCCCTCCAAATTACATAGAGGTATTGATAGATCGGGAGAACGGGAAAAAACTGTTGAAGGAAGAATTATCCTGGACTTGAGGGTAATAAATTCTAGGGCGAGATTGTACAAATGATTCTGCTCAAATTGAAAAGACTCAGGTGAGATCTAATCAAAGCCTTCATGATGTCAACTGGATGAGAAATGTTCCACCAAGATAAAGAATGCCTAGTGGTTGCAGATTGTAGAACGAGGTGGAGCAGAGTCCGAGACTGAATGCCCAGAGACCTTAGGAGAGATTTAAGAAGTGCTTTGGCACACAAGGCGCGAGAGAGATTTGGAATCCTCTGCCATAAACAGCGAAGACGCCGGGTCTGCTGTTCAGTTTAAATCTCGGACAGATATGTTTTTAGTCAGTGAAGGTCTTGAGGGGTGTGGGCCAAAGGAAGGAATATGGAGTGAGGGGACACATCAGCCATGACCACGTCGAATGATAGATCAGACTTAAGGGCGGAATGGCTTCTCATAGTTCTTATGTTCCAAAGTTAATATCCCCCTACACTATCCCCATCAAACACTTTCTGGTTAGGGACAGGATACAGTTTGATATACAGTAAGGTTACCTTTCATGTATCCCCAACAACCCCTACGGTATGGCCAGCACAGGGTTAGGTGCAGGGGAAACACCACTCCACACTGTAGCCATCAACAAATAACCAGACGGGTATAGCATGGAGTTTTATACAGCTGAAATCCCAATCCATGTTTTTTAAAGGCATACATAATCTGACAAGTGGTGCTGATTTAAATTCACTCTCTACTCTCATGATCTTGTATTGAGGTGCACAGACACAGGCAAACACAATGGCAGGCCACACACACACACACGACCTGAACGACTCTACAAATTCAACACCAAGTTCTTTGTTTCCTTCTCACTGTTCTGTTCTGATTCCCTGTTAGATTGCTGTTCTGAAGATAAACATGGTGGTCGTCCTCATTACTTGTGGCATGTCCTGCTACCGAGCACAGCATCTGATTTCAGGTCAGTATGCAGTATAGAAGCCACTCAGTGTCGGGCGGAGGTGTGTCTTGAGCCTGTCCCAGGTGTGTGGATGCCCAGCTTTAATCTGAAATCCAGGGATTGTTTAACAGAGATATAATGTGTGTGTGTTTCTGTCTGTGTGTGCCTGTGTGAGTGAGAAACCGAGTAAGAGACCCGAGCCCGGCGTTGTTGGAGCTAGTACCTCTTTACTACACAGTTTATTAATTATTAAATATCATTTTCCATTTTGGTGGACATTAATCACAGTGACCTCATGGATAGTGACACCAAATTTTAGAGTGTTTTGCCAATGTCATCGAGCAGTGTAACGTGGGAAGTGAGGATGTTTTGCTTTGTCTGCAGAGGCAGTGAGTGATGGGGAAAACAAAGGGAATGTTTTTTCATTCGGTAATGGGATGTGGGCATCATTGGCTGGCTTCAGCATTTATTCCCCCATTCTTATCAGCCTTTGAGAAGGTGGGAGTGTTCTGCCACACGGAACAGAAACACTCCAAAAATAATGTTGATTGAGGAACAGAATGTGACAGAAAATATAATTCAGCTTTTTCTGTTCCAACTCACAATGTAATATTCACATGTTTAATTAATACGATGTTAGAGACTGGAATTTCATCGATGATATCAACGATTTTATGTATTCAAAATATACCTCCCCCCAGCACTGAATGGCTTCTGTCCTGCATACTGGCCTGAAATCATATGCTGTGCTCGGTAGCAGGACATGCCACAAGGGATGATGACGACGAACATGTGTATTCCATAACACAACGGGAGGTGCTTTACTGTTTGAAATTGAATTGAGGGCGAGGATGTTGGAAGTAAGGGACAAAGGAAGGAATGAGGGGTTACATCACAGTTCAGCCATTCTCTTATTGGTGTCTCGTAGTGTTGTTCAACATGGAAACAGACACTCTTTTCCCAATCATCCATGCTGACCAGATATCCCAAGTCCATTTAATCCCATTTAGCCTACTCCCCTCGAAACTCTTCCTGTTTATATACATATCCAGACGCTTAATTAATTTTCGAAATCTGCCAGCCTTCGCCACTTCCTCTGGCTGCTCATTCCATATACACATCATATACTGGGAAAGAAAAAATTACCCCTTAGGTCCCTATGAATTCTTCCCCCTCACCCTCAAGCCATTGACTCTATTTCTGGATTCCCCTAGCCCATGGAAAATACAATCGTTATTACCTTCTCCAAGGCACTCATGATTTTATAATTAAAAAGCAAATGTTCTGTCCTCTGTGACAATCGTTCGAGGGAAAACAGCCCCAGGCAGTTCAGTGTTTCACTATAGCTCAAACCCTCAAATGAAGACATTATTATGACTCTTTTCTGAACGCTATCAAGTTTCATTACATCCTTCTTAAAGGAGGGAGACCAGAATTCAATGTAATATTCATTAATTGGCCAAACCAATATCCTGCACAGCCGCAACGGGACCTCTTATTCTCAAGGCACTGAAAATTAAAGGCAAGCAAACAAAACGCCTTCTTCTCTGTTCTGTCTACCTGAAAATACACTTTTAAGGAACTATGAACCTAAACTACAAGGTCTCGTTGTTCAGCAACACATCCCCATGAATATACCATTACCTGCATGTATCCTGTACTGATTTGCCTTTCCAAAATGCAGCACATCACATTTATCCAAATTAAAATCTATCTTCCACTCCTCCGCCCATTGGTCCAACTGATCAAGTTCCCATTGTACTCTGAGATAACGTTCTTTGCTGTCCACTGCATCTCCAGTTTTGGTGATAGCTGTAAACGTCCTAACAATAACTCTTATGCTCACTTCCAAATCATTAAAAAATAACGAAAAGCAGTGGACCCACTGCCAATTCCTTATGGCAAAACATTGGTCTGAGGCCTCCAGCCTGGAAAACAAACAACCAACACCACCGCCTCTCTTTTACCTTGGAGCCAATTCGGGATCGAAATAGCCAGATATCCCTATATTCCATGTGATCTATCCATGTTAACCACTCTACCATATGAAATATTGCAAATGCATTACAAAAGACCCCAAAGATCACGTCCACCATTCTGCTCTCTTCATTCATCTTCCGTTAATTCTTCAAAAAATTCAATCAAATTAGTGAGACATGACTTCTCAAGCATTAAGCCGTGTTGACTATCCCTAATCAATCTTTGTCATTCCACATACTTACATATCCTCTCCTTCAGGATTCCTTCCAAAATCTACCTTTCTGAAATAGTGACGCCACTTCAGTAAACAGCCAGTCATGTGGCACGTCACCTCTGACTATTGATGAAGCAAAGATCTGAGCAAAGTGCACAGCAATCATTTCTCCAGCTTCCCACAGAGATCGAGAGTACACCTGATGAAGTCCAGAGATTTATCCAGCTAAATGCATTTTAAGACATCCAGCACCTGCTCCCTTTAAATATGGACATTTTTCAAGACATCACCATCGATTTCCCCACCTTCCATTTTCTTCTTCATAGTAAACACTGATGCAAAATACTCATTTAGGATATTCCCACCTCCTGCTCCTCCATTCATCGGTTGCATTGCTGACATTTAAGGGATCTTACTCTCTCCCTAGTTAGCCTTTTCTCCTTCTTTTATTTATAATATGCTCTTGGATTCCCATTAACCCTATTTGCCAAAGTTATCTCATGTCCCCTTTTCACACTCCTGATTCCTCTCTCAAGTGTATTCCGAATACACTTATACTCTGCTAATGATTCGCTCGATCTCTGCTGCTGATACCTGACACATGCTTCCTTCTTTTTCTTAACCACAACCTCTATTTCTCTAGTGATCCAGTATTCCGTTTTCAGACTAGCAATGTCCTTCACCCGAACAGGAACATGCTGTCGCTGGATTCTCATTATCGCATTTTTGATGTTTTCTTATTTTCCAACTGTTGCTTTAGTGGCGAATATTCGCACCCAGTCAGCTTCGGAAAATTATTTCCTAATACCGTCAAAATTGCCCTTCCTCCCCTTTAGAACATTAAGTTTCAGAACTGGTCTGTATTTTCCCATCACTGTTTTAAAACAATAGAGTTGTGGCCTCTGGACCAACGTGCTCACCAACCGACAACTAAGTGACCTGCTCTGCATAGTTTCCCAGCAGGAAGTTATGTTATTCACTGTCTCTAGTCGGGAAATCCACATAATTTATTAGAACATTTTCTTACACACACTTGAAAAATTCCTTTCCGTCTAAACCCTTAGAACTATGGCAATTTTAATTTTGTTTACCAGGTTAAAATCCCCTACCATTACCATTGTATTATTCTTCCAGGTAACTACGATTCCATTGTAAGATGTGTTAACAAGTCCAACATCTTCAGGTATAAAGAACATCAAAATTACGTTCCCTTCGTCTCTCGATATTGCGACGACCTGTGGAATCACCCTGAAGCCCATCTAACCTGCAGTATTCCATTCTCGTGCATATGACTATTCCAATGTCAATTTAAATGCCCTTTAAGTTGTCGAGTCTACCACTGCTGCAGGCAGTGCGTTCCACACCGCTACTACTTTCAGAGTAAAGAAACTACCTCTGATGTTCGTCCTATATCTATAACCCCTCACATTAAAGCTGCATCCTCTCGTGCTAGCTATTATCATCAGAGGAAATAGGTTCTCACTGTCCAACCTACCTAAATGTCTGATTACCTGATATGTGTCAATTTGGTCGTCTCTCAATCTTTTTCTCTATAACGATAACACCCTCAGATCTAACAACCATTTCACGTAATACCTTCCCTCCACAACTGGCAACATCCTGGCAAATCCCCTCTGAAACATTTCCAAAGCATGCACATCCTTCCTATAATGCGGTGACCAGAACTGTACGCAAAAATCCAAATGTGGTTGTGCCATTGTTGTTTTTGATCTCGTGGACTGAAACTCAATTCTCGATCAATAACAGCTCACAAACTATATGTCTTCTTACTCCCCTATCAACGTTGGTGGTAATTTTCAAGGATCTTAAGTACCTTTCACCAAGATCTCTCTTCTCATCTACATTACCAAGAATCTTACCATTAGACCAGTACTCTGTATCCCTGTTACTTCTTCCAAACTGAATCAACTCACACTTTTCCACACTAAACTTCATTTGCCAACTGTCTGCTCAGCTGTGCAGCTCATCTATATCACACTGTAAAGTACAACATCGTTCGCCACTATCCACAACTCGACCAACCTTAGTGTCATCCGCAAACTTACTAACTCACACTTCGATGCTCTCATTCACGCCATTTATAAAAATGAAAAACAGTGGTCCGAAAACAGATCCTTGCAGAACGCCATTAATAACCAAACTCCAGGATGAATATTTCCCATCAACTGTCTTCTGTCTGCTGTAAGCTAGCTAATTTCTCAGCCAGACTAGTAAATCACCCTGAATCCCATGTCTCCATATTTGTGCAATAGCTTACAGTGGGAAACTTATCAAACACCTTACTAAAATTCACATTTACTCTATCAACCGCTTTACTACCATACACCTGGTGGTCACCTTCTCAATGTACCTTTCCCGCCGTACACCTCCATCCCCCATCACGAAGGACTCAAAGCCCTCCACTTCTTCCTTTCCCGCCGTACACCTCCATCCCCCATCACGAAGGACTTAAAGCCCTCCACTTCTTCCTTTCCCGCCGTACCAAACAGTACCCTTCCACTGAAACCCTCCTTCGACTGACTGAACTGGTCCTCACCCCGAACAACTTCTCTTTCCAATCCTCCCACTTCCTCCAAACCAAAGGGGTTGCCATGGGCACCCGCATGGGCCCCAGCTATGCCTGCCTCTTCGTAGGATATGTGGAACAGTCCATCTTCGACAACTACACTGGGACCACGCCCCACCTTTTCGTCCGCTACATCGATGACTGCATCGGCGCTGCCTCGTGCTCCCACGAGGAGGTTGAACAGTTCATCCACTTTACAAACAACTTCCACCCCGAACTCAAATTCACCTGGACCGTCTCAGACTCCTCCCATCCATTCCTAGACCTTTCTATTTCTATCTCAGGCGACGGAATCAACACGGACATCTACTATAAATCAACTGACTCCCACAGCTACCTAGACTACACCTCCTCCCAACCTGCCCCATGTAAAAACGTCATCCCATATTCCCAATTCCTTCGTCTGCGCCGCATCTGCTCCCAGGAGGACCAGTTCCAATACCGTACAGCCAAGGTGGCCTCCTTCTTCAAGGACCGCAGATTCCCCCCAGACGTGATCGAAGTTGCCCTCCACTGCATCTCCTCCACTTCCCGCTCCTCCGTCCTTGAGCCCCGCCCCTCCCACCACCACCAGGACAGAACCCCACTGGTTCTCACTTACCATCCCACCAACTTCCATATACAGCATATCATCCGCCGTCATTTCCGCCACCTCCAAACGGACCCCACCACCAGGGATATATTTCTCTCCCCTCCCCTATCAGCGTTCCGAAAAGACCACTCCCTCTGTGACTCCCTCATCAGGTCCACACCCCCCACCAACCCAACCTCCACTCCCGGCACCTTACCCTGCAACCGCAAGAAATGAAAAACTTGCGCTCATGCCTCCTCCCTTACTTCTCTCCAAGGCCCCAACGGATCCATCCATATCCAACACAAATTCACGTGCAGCTCCACACACATCATCTATTGCATCCGCTGCACCCGATGTGGCCTCCTCTATATTGGGGAGACAGGTCGCTTACTTGCGGAAAGTTTCAGAGAACACCTCTAGGACACCCGGATCAACCAACCTAACCACCCCGTGGCTCAACACTTTAACTCCCCCTCCCTTCCCACCAAGGACATGCAGGTCCTTGGACTCCTCCATCGCCAGACCATAACAACACGACGGTTGGAGGAAGAAAGCCTCATCTTCCGCCTCGGAACACTTCAACGCCAGAGCATCAGTGTGGACTTCACCAGTTTTCCCATTTCCCCTTCTCCCACCTCACCCTAGTTCCCAACTTCCAGCTCAGTACCGTCCGTTTGACCTGTGCGACCGCCCTATCTTCTTTTCCACCTGTCCACTCCATCCTCCTCTCTGACCTCTCACCTTCATCCCCACCCCCACTCACCTATTGCACTCTATCTACTTTCTCCCCACCCTACCCCCTTTCAGTTATCTCTCTTATGAATGGCTTTTGACCAAAGCGTCGATTTCACTCCTCCTCGGATGCTGCCTGAACTACTATGCTTTTACAGCAACATGGTATTCCAGAATCTGATTTCCAGCATCTGGAGTCATGGTTTTTACCTTTGAATGCATTGTACACCCTGCTCGAGATATTCTTCATCCTGGCACCGGGGAGGCAACAAACCATTCGCGCGCTCCCCTGCAGAATGCTTGTACCTCTGAATTGAAGTTCCTATCACAACCAATCGCTTGGAACGTGACATTCTACATTACATTAATGCCTGGTTTGGTGATAGAAACTTGATTGCTGGTGCTACGTGCATCTGAGATCCATCTCGAGTACACCCCAGGCAGCATACTTGTTTGAGATGGGGATAGCCACCAGAAACTCCAGCCCTACCTGTCTCTTCTTCCTAACTTCAATAGACGTAACCCATCTACATGACAGTATCTGCGGATTTTCTCCCTTCCTATAACTGCTATGCTCCTGTAAATTCTTCACTGCCTCTAACTACCGTTTCAGCTGATCAACATAATCTTATTGAATTCATAACCAAACAGTCTTACTGCCAACATACTCAAAAGTAGCATGGAAACCCTGCCTTTTAAACCCTCACATCCTAGAGGAAGGGCACATTACTCTCCTAAAGGCAATCTTTGCACCTGAACAATCTATTGGTGCAAGAAATAGCACAGTCTTACTGCTCTAATAAAGCACTGCTCCAGGCAACTTCTGTATCAATACTTTGTATTTTCAAATTTAATCAAGAGGCAGAACTCAATAAACGCATCATCGCAAAGAACCCACTCTGTTCACTATTGCAGACTTCCAAAAACAGGGCAGTAAGTTTCCACTTAAAATATTTTAAAAACTATGCACTTAGCTGCTCCTGAACTGCGAGCTCTCTCTCGCAGATTCCTTCAAGTTTATCTTGGATTCTGACTGTTGGTTAATTTTTCATAGACACATTTCAATGTCCAAAGATACTTCCCTGAAACAGCTGTGTCAAGCAGTTGTGTCGGTTTATTTCTCCTTTAATACCTTGATCACAAGGTTCTTGCCTTTGTCTCTCTGTCTTTTTTTTTAAAGTGTCATTTTTTATTTTAATCTTTCTTTTCCCCAAAATTTCCAAAACAGCTTAGAAAACAGTAATTGCTGCTTGTGAAATTTGTGAAAATGACCTCTAATAGCTAAATACCTAAAAAAAAAAGGATTAGATCATACAACAACATTTTTTCGGTCTCTGTTTCAGATCACATGAATCATGAGAAAAATTAAGAAAGGAAGGAACTGATATCGGGATCAAGCCGTGGGAACTGAATGGAATCAAATTATCCCTGGAAACACATTTATGATTTAAAAACATATTTTATATATGTGCTATTTAATCTATTTAATCTTTTTTAATGTGAAGCATCTCATGTTTTTGTAATTTGTCCAGATGTGTGGATCCGAGAGTTTTGTGAGAAATACTTTCCCACTCTGGCCTGCAGTGAACGATGATACATTCACCAGATAGTTTATTTTTGTGTCTACTTCACTTGCTGTGCATTGATTGCTTGGGAGAGTTTTTTTTCTCTGAGGCATGAATCATTCCTCTTTTGGTCTGGGCTTTGTTGTTTAGTTTTCTATATTCTGCTGCTCATTGCTATCAGCAATTTACTTTGTTCCTCTAGTCTCTTCCGTGTTGCTCCTTGGATGGAGTCATTTCTTTCTCAGTGCTACTCCTCTTTTTCCCTTTCGTTCATTCTTCGCGTGGACACATCGTTCCATTATCTGCTGCATCTCATGTTGGCTCTCAGTCACTTGGATTTATTCATCAATTGAATTGTTTTTATAACTGGATATTTCACGGCATACTTTAACTCGTCTCTAATTTTTTTCTGTGTCACCACATAAATAATTGCATTTGTGCAGCAACTTATGTTCCGCAGCATGTATGCAACTTGTTCAAAGAGATAGAAATCATCCACGTAATAACCAACATAGAACATATATAACATGTACACAAACCAGAGAAGGATAAAATTGGCGGATATGGCAACGAGTAATATCACAGATTTCTTTCTTCTGTCTATCTCTGGGTCATTCTCTGTTTTTCTCTGACCCCTCAGTCCTTTACGTGCCTTAACAGCCTCAAAGATGTGTCTGACGGTCAGAATGTTGAGGAAGACAATAAAAGTTAATGGGAGAAATGATGTTAAAAATATTTCAATATATGTAAAACTCACCCAATGTACATTGTCATAATAACTGTCTTTTCTGTAACAGTACCATGGAATGTTTCTAACGATCCTTCCAGTTTCAAATATGAAATAATTGGGAATATTCTTTAAAGAGAAGGAAATGCAGATTGTTGCTAGAACTCTCATTGCTGTTTTCGCTGTGCAATACTGAGATTTCATCTGATGAATACAAATGGCTACAAATCGATCAAATGTAAAAGCAACAGTGAACCAGACAGAACAATCAACAGTAAAGCAACTCAGGGCGTGGAGAACACTACAAACAGGAGTGATGTCAAGAAAAGACTGCGGATAATAATAGTAAACAAATTCATCAAGTATGATATAAAAAATAATGAACAGTAGATCAGACACTGCCATGGCTACGAGATAGCGTGTGGAACATGTTGACAGGCCACACTTGCTCCGTTCTGCCAAGCCTTTCTCGTGCCCCCTTCTGGCTGTCCTCAGACCATTTGTGAGCTCCTTCCTCACCTGTCTGTAATCCTCTAGAGCTGAGTTTGACCCTAGCTACCTCCACCTCATGAAAACTATCTTTTTCCTTTTCACGAGAAGCGCCACTGCTCTCGTCATCCAAGGTTCCTTTGTCATACCACTTCTTACCTATCTCAGAGGGACATATTTATTCATCATTTGCAACAACTGATCCTTAAACAGTCTCCACATGTCTATAGTGCCTTTAGCATGGAACAATTGCTCACAATCCATGCTTCCTAACTCATGTCTCATCGCATCTTGGTTTCCTCTTCCCCAATTAAATATCCTCCCATTTTGTCTAATCATCTCCTTCTCCATAGCGACGTAGAATGTGAGGCAGCTGTGGTCACTATCACCAAAATGCTCTCCCACCACAACATCTGATACCTGCCCCGGCTCGTTTCCGAGTACCAAGTCTAGAATGGCCTCTCCCCTCGTCGACCTGTCAACGTACTGAGTTACCAAACCCTTCTGAACACACCTTACAAAACAGCTCCATTCAAATCTTCTGCTCGAAGGAGGTTCCAATCAATATTGGGAAAGTTAAAGTCACCCATTACAACAACCCTACTACGTCCACACTTTTCCAGAATCTGCCAATCTATGCTTTCTTCCATCTCCCTGCTGCTATTGGGGTCCTGTAGTAAACCCCTAACGAGGTGACTGCTCCCTTGCTGTTACTAATTTCCACCTATACTGACTCGGTAGGCAGATCTTCCTCGACAATGGAAGCTCCTGCAGCTGTGATACCCTCTCTGATTTGTAGTGCAACACACCCTCTTCTTTTTCCTATCTCCCTATTCTTTTTAAATGCTCTAAACCCTGGAATATCCAGCAACCATTCCTGCCCCCGAGAAACCCATGTCTCTGTTATAGCCACAACATCATAACTCCAGGTACTAATCCATGCTCTAAATTCATCACTTTTATTCCTGATACTCCTTGCTTTAAAGTAAACAGACTTTAACTGATCCCTTGGTTCCTTCCCAGGAAAATCCTTCCCAGTAGCTGGTCTACCTCTTGCTGTTGCCTCATCTGGATGACCTCTCACCTCTGGTATACAGCTCAGGTTCCCATCCCCCTGCCATACTAGTTTAAACCCTCTCGAGCTCCTCAAGCACACCTTCCATCCAGGACATTGGTCGCCTTCCAGTTCAGATGCAACCCGTCCTTATTATATGTTTCCACCTTCTCCAGAAGGCATCCCAATTATCTACATATCTGAAGCTCTCCCTCCTGCACCAGCAGCGCAGCCACGTTTTAAGCTGCGCCCACTCCCTGTTCCTCGCCTTACTGTCTCGTGGCACCGGAAGTAAACTTGAGAACTTTACTCTGTTCATCCTGCTTTGCACCTTCCTTCCTAATTCCGTGAAATCACTTTTTATATTCTTAATCCTTTTTCTGGCTATATCATTCGTGCCACTATGTAACTCGATTTCCAGCTGTTCTTCCTTCCCTTTTAGAACCTTATACACCCGATCGGAGCCGCCCAAGACCCTGGCACCAGTGGGTCAAAATATCTTCCGGGAATACCGATCCTGACCACAAATTCTCCTGACGAGTTCCCTAACTGTCGAGTCCCCTACCGCGAGTAATTTTCTATTCTGCCCCTTCCCTTCTTTGCCACAGTGTCAGGCTCAGTGCCAGTGAACTGACTGCTGTGGCTTTCCTCTGGTAGGTCATCCCCACCCACAGTATCCAAAACGGCACACTTATTGCTGAGGGGAATGTCCACAGGGGATCCCTCGCTGTCTGACTGTCCCCTTTCCTCCCCCTAACTGTAACCCATCTATCCTTGTCCTGAGCCTTAGGAGTGACCAACTCCCAGTAACACGTCTCAATTACCCCCTCAGCTTGCCGAATGATCCGTAGTTCCTCCAGCTCTAGCTCCAATTCCCTAACACGGTTTTCAAGGAGCTGGAGATGGGTGCACGTCCCGCAGATGTAGCCATCGGAGACATGTACCATGTCTCCCACCTACCACATTCTGCAGGAGGAGCAAGCAACTGCCCTAGCATCCATACCCGACTTATCTGAACACGCACTCAGTACTAAAGTAGAAAGCTGAGTCCAAGTTGCTCTAAAATTAATGACAAAGTTATATTCAATAGAGACGGTTTAGAATGAACCTTACCTTATTAACGAGGTTAGAAAAAGATGGCGGGTGGGAGGCTCTACAGTTGTAGAGTCTCGGGTTTAGGCGCCTTGCTGATATATATGGTCACTGCTTTCCTTTCCGGCTGCCCCTATGGCCCTCGTCAGTAATCAGTGGGAAATTGAGAAACACATTTATAGGGACATTCCAGTTGTCTATGATCATAAGTTTGCAATGACAGGGATTTTTAACTTTTCAAGGATAGATTGGGACGAACATATTGCTAAGAGCTTGGATGAAAAGAAATCTATTAAGTGTATACGTGTTTTTCTTCTGATTCACTGTCCAAAGGATGGCATGGTGGCTCAGTGCTTAGCACTGCTATATATGGTCACTGCTTTCCTTCCCGGCTGCACCTCTGGTCCTCGTCACTTCCTCCGCTGTGTTCCCTTATTCTCACTTTAGTCACTTGCCCTATCTTATTAACCAAGTGAATGTCAAGTTTTACACCTTTTCCAGTAGGAACATTTATATAATGATAAAGGAAATTTCCTTTAATACATTTGATAAACTCTTTACCTTCCAAACCTCTAACACTATGATAAGTCCCGTGACTTATTATTGCAACCTTGTTATTCTGATATTTCTCTTCATAATTGTTCCTTAATTTCCCTCTGAAAGTTGCAGGTCTGTTAGTGTATTCCCATCAAGGTGATCTCTTTTTATTTTCACGTGAATAATTCAACTTCATTTAAAAAGCAATGCCCGACCTCGATTTAGAAAAAAGAAATATTCAGATGATGTCACCACAACTGACCAGGCCAGCATTTATTGCCCATCCTTAATTACCCATAGGTTATAAGAGTCAACCACACTGCTGTAGGCCTGCACTTTTAGGCCAGACCAGATAATAATGGCATTACAGGATATTAGTGAAACAGATTTTTTTTTTATGATCATTGACAACGATTTCCTAAAACTAATTATACATCCAACTCTAGATTTTATTGAATTCAGATGATAACCATGTGCTATGGTAGAATTTGAACCCAGGTCCCTCGAGTATTACCTGGGTCTCCAAATTACGAGTCCAATGAAAAAATGATTAGGCCATCGTCTCCGCTTTCAGCAATGATAGAAAACCCCTTCCCTTCTGCAAATATAATCCTAAAATGTAAACATTCATGTATCGGCCCCTTCTGAAGAACCCTTAACAGAATTCTGTTTTTTTTTAAAAAAGACACGGCTTTTGTACATGTATCTTTTTCTTCTTTCTGGTTCATTTGTATTGAATTATAGAACTCCACCCCAATAATCAGTGGGAAATTGAGAGACACATTTATAACGACATTCCAGTTATCTATAATCATAAGTTTGCAATGACAGGAATTTTTAACTTTTCAAAAATAGATTCGGACGAACATATTGCTAAGAGCTTGGAAGAAAAGAAATCTGTTAAGTGTGTACGTGATTTTTTTTCTCCTGATTCACTGTCCAAAGGATGGCATGGCGGCTCAGTGCTTAGCACTGCTGCCTCACAGTGTCTGCGACCTGCATTCGATTCTTAGTCTCGGGAGACTGCGGAGTTTGCACGTTGTCCGTATTTCTGTATGGGCTCCTTCTGGGTGATCCAGATTCCTCCCAAAATCAAACATATTTAGATTAGATTACAGTGTGGAAACAGGCCCTTCAGCCCAACAAGTCCACGCAGCACAACCCACCCAGACCCATTCCCCTACATTTAGCCCACACTACGGAGAATTTATCATGGTCAACTCGCCTAATCTGCACATTTTTGGATTGTGGAAGGAAAGCGGACTACCCGGAGGAACCCCACGCAGACACGGAGAGAATGTGCAAACTCCACACAGAGGGTCGCCTGAGGCGGGAATTGAACCCGGGTCTTTGGAGTTGTTAGGCTGCAGTACTACCCACTGTGTCATCGCGCCACCCATAATGGATTTTGTTAAATTAGCCATGCTAAATTGCCGATGGTCTTCGGGGATGTGTAGGATAGGTGCGTTAGTCAGGGTCAAAAATAAGGAAGGGGATTTGGTCGGGATAGATTTGTTGTGCTGCAGGGCCTGCTTCTACGCTGTAGGGATCCTAATTCGATGCAGATGTACCGACTAGACAAGGAGTAAAGTTTGTCTTTCTGTTTGTAAATAAGGCAGAGCAATTGACCTCGATGTCAGTGAAGGAGCACTTTGGTACCAGAGATCATAATATTCTTGGTTTACAATAGCCATAGAAAAGAATAGACGTGACCTAAAAGCTCAAGCTCTAACTGTGGACGAGGGACAATTTTGTAGGTACGAGGCATGCCCTATCAATATTGATTGGGACGGATATTCACAGGTAAAGGGACGGCGTCAAAGTTCGAACAGAGGAACATAAGAATAGGATCAGGAGTGAACAATTAGCCATCTCAAGCCTGCTTCACCGTTTATAACATCATTTCACGCCCTCAGCTATAGGTTCTAATTCCTACACTTGGAAAAAATGTGTCTCAAAGAAGTACCCTCAACCGCTTCACTGGGCAGGAAATACCACAGATTCACAGCCCTTTGGATGATGAAATCTCTCCTCAAATCAGTCCAAAATCTGCACCCCTGATTTTGACGCTTGTTCTCTCGATCACCTGCGAATACGAACAGATTCCCTGTTTGGATGTTGTAATTTTGGAAGATCACCTTGCCTTAAGACCATAAGACATAGGATTGAAAGTAAGGCCATTCGGCCCATCGAGTCCAATCCGCCATTCAATCATGGCTGAAAGGCATTTTAACTCCACTTACGAGCATTCTCCCCGTAGCTGTTTATTCCTTGTGACATAAACAATTTATCAATCTCAGCCTTGAAGACATGTAGTGTCCCGTCCTCCACTGCAGCAATGTATTCCACAGGACCAACACTCTCTGGTTGAAGAAATGACTCTGCATTTCTGTTCTGAATTGACCCTATCTAATTCTAAGGCTGTGTCCATGGGTCCTAGTCTCCTCACCTAACGTAAACAATTTCCTCACGTCCACCATATTCTTCGATTTTCCAATGAGTACAGTCACAGACTACTCATAAGTCAAATCTCTCAAATGCAGAATCAACGAATTGAGCCACCTCTGCATCCCCACCAGTGACAGTATATCCTTTCTCAACAAGGAGGCAACCTGAACAGAGTATTCCAGGCGTGGGCTCACCAACAAACCTATACAGCTGAAGCACAACCTTTGCGTTTTTAAACTGCATCTCTATAGCAATAAAGGACAAAATTCCATTTGCGGGCTGACCTTCCTGTTGCACTTGCAAACAAAAGTCTTGTGATTCATGCACAAGGACACAAAAGAGTCCCTGAACAGCAGCATGGGGAATTATTCACCATGTCAATAACAGTCCATTTTGCTGTTATTCCGAACAAAATAGATGACCCACATTTACCAACATTGCACGGCACCTTCCCTGCTCACTTAAACTATTTATATCCCTTTGCAGACTTCCAGTGTTCTCTGCATACTTTGCACTATTATTCATTTTAGTGCTGTCTCACACTCCAGACACACTACACTCCGACACTAAATGCAAATCATTTCTGCAAGATGTAAACAATTGTAAACCCAACACTGATCCCTGGGGTACACCACGAACCACTGATCGCCATCCAAAAAAATTTCCATTCTTTGATTTATATTAGTGAACCGATCCTCTATGTACATTCATTGCCTGTACCACAATGTACCTTTCACTTATGCAGCACTGTCACGTTTTCAATGATGTAGATGAGGCAGGCTGGGATAAAAAAAAGTCAAACATCACCCAACTCCAGCTTGTAGTCCAACAGGTTTATTTGGAACCATTAGCTTTCAGAGCGCTGTTCTTTCCTCAGGTGTGTGTGGACTATAAGATCACAAGACACAGAATTTTAAGTAGACAATGACAATGTCACAATGTGATACATTCAACAAACCTGGATTTTTAAATATTTAATCTTTTAGAATGTGCTGCATGTTTCGGATCATTAATATGCAAATCACAGAACTTCCGTTAAGTCAACTTGTCGAGGTAACATAAGGTTTTATAAATGAATATAATATCTCAGCTCAGACAATGCATTAAAGGTATCTGTCTGTGTCGTTATCTGTGTAAGAATGGTTCAACATCCAAAGTGGATTTCTTTTAAAAATGACTGCCTGCATTGACTGCCTGTACCCTGTCTATTTTTTCCGCAAAGTAGAATTTGTATGCAAACATGATTCTACAAATACAAATTCACCCCGTAGACATGTGTGTACGTGTGTGTGCTCACGCATCAGAGAGCATGTCAGTGTGTGACCATGACTGCGAGAGCACGTGAGAGAGTGTGTGAAAACTTGATAAAGTGTGTGATTGCAATGGAGTAGAAGCCTGTTGGAGGGGGTGTGTATGGGTATGAGTGTTGGGGGTGCTTGTATGTGTTTCTATTAGAGAGAGAGAGAGAGAGAGAGAGAGAGAGGGTCTGCGTGAGTGTGTGAGTATGTAAGATTGTGTGCTGATGTGTGCTTGTGTATGTGTGTTTGTGTGAGTGCGCAGGATACAGTATATATAGTGAAATGTGGTCATCTGTAGTGTCCCCACGCATACCCACCGTCTATGCAGCAGGACTCGGACAACATCGTCTGCCTCAAATTAGGTCTTGGGTTCATGTCACAAGCCAGGTAACCCCACTAAACACACACTAGCACACATACACACAATCTTACATGTAAGCACGCAGACCCTCCATCTCATACGAATATACATACACACCCTCACACTCAAGCACACACACGCACATCCTCTCACAGGGTTATACTCCATCAAACCCCAACACATGCTTTACTAAACTTTCACACATGCAATCACACACTGTCACGTGCTTTCACACGCACATGATCTCCTTCTCTCTCTCTCAAACACACATGCACGCACACTCATGCACAAGTTTATGGGATGAATTTGTACTTGCAGAATTATATTTGCAGATGCGTTCTATTTTGTGTAAAAAATGTACAATCTGCAGGCAGTCAATGCATGTAATACTTTAAAAATTCCACTTTGGTAATCAAACTAGTCTGATTCAAGATTGGGACGCACGCAGACTCGACTTCACACATTTAATGCATTCTCTGAGCTAAGATGCCATATTTTATTATAAAACCTTAAGCGTTTTCGAGAAGTTGACTTAAAAGCAGTTCTGGGATGAAATATTAATGAGCCAAAACATGCAACAAGTTCGAAAAGACGAAAGACTCAAAAATCCAGGTTTGTTCAATATATCACAGACTGACACTTTAATCTCCAGTTATTAATTCTGTGTCTTAGATATTATGCTCCACACCGCTTGATGAAGAAGCAGCGCTCCGAAAGTTAGTGTTTCCAAGTAAATGAACTGGACTATAATTAATGCTGAGTGAATTATAGCCTTATCGATTGACTGCTGGAATCCAGATCTACGAACTCTAATGGTTCCCTCGTTCTCTATCTCGCATTTAATGACTGCAAATCATTTTAATACATTAGGAAAACTGTCTTTCATGAATCCATGCGGCCTCTGCACGATGGAGCTTTTTTTCTATTCAGTCGTCTTACTATTTCTTCCTCGACACAGTTCTGGATTTTCCCACCAATGAGGTTAATTCAATGGACCTATTGTTACACGCCTTTTGTCAATCACCATTTTTAAAATAGTGATGTCACATTTGATGATTTCCAATCTGCCACACACACACCGCAGCTCTGCTGAATTTGGGAAATGACCATCACAGTATCTGTCATCTCCCCCCACCATCCATTTTAGATATTTGGATGCATTCAATCAGGTGAGGAAACTAGGCTATTTTTAGGTTGTCCTACACGATTGTTTCGAAGTCCTCACCTGCCATTGCCTCCACGGAGCTTTAAAAATGACACAACAGACGTACAGAGACAGCATGTTCCTGTAAAAGTGAAAGAAATGTTGGATGACTGGATAAATCGAGGCAGTGGTCACGAAAAAGGCTTATGTCTAGGTATTTACAGCTGTAATGTCCCATGCCCGAGTTATGTGAACAGTAGTCAGGAGGTGTGGCGCAAGGTACAACAGAAAAAAAAAATGCGTGAGAAAGTCAAAGTTACAGTAAATATTGGCGATTGCAGTATGCAGGTGGACTCGGAAAATCAGGTTGGTAGTGGATTGCAAGAAAAGCAGTTTGTGGAATGTCTACAAGTTGTCGTTTTGGATCAGCTTATGGTGGAGACGACGACGGAACAGGCAATATTGGTTAAGTGTTGTGCAACGAGGCAGACCTGATAAGGGAGCTTATATGAAAGAACCCTTAGAATGCAGAGTAAATGATATGATTGAATTTATAGTGCAATTTGAAAATGGAGCACAGAATCAGAGGTGACGGTTTTACAACTGAATAAAAGCAGTTATTCCTGAGGCAGGAGCTGGGTGGAATTGAGTGGGAGAGGAGCCTAACACCAATGACAGTGGAACAACAATGGCAGGAGCATCTGGGAGTAAATGAGGAGACGCAGCATAGATTCAATACGAGGAACAAGGCTCACGGTGCAGGGAGGATGAGAAGAAAAATAAAAGAGACAGCATATAATGTGACAAATTGCAGCGGGAAAGCCAAGGACTGGAAAGCCTAAAACGAGCAACAGAGAGCAACGAGGTAAGAATAAAGGATGGAAAAAAACTAAATATGAGGGAAAGTTAGACAGCATTATAAAGGAAGACTGTCAGAGTTTAATCAGACGTACATAGGGCAAAGGAGAGTCAAAAGTGGACATTAGGCCATTCAATTATCATGCTAAGAAGAGATAACAGTGGGAAACAGGGAAATGGCTGAAGAACTGAACATTCACTTCACGCCAGTCTTCACAGTGAAAGTAATGTCCCAAAAAAGCAAGACAGCAGAGGGCAGAGCTGAGCATGGTAGCCAGGTTATACAAAGGGGAAAGTGAGGACGGCAGATGCTGGAGACCAGAGCTGAAAATGTGTTGCTGGAAAAGCGCAGCCGGCCAGGCAGCATCCAAGGAGAATCGACGTTTCGGGCAAGAGCCCTTCTTCAGGAACACATTTTCAGCTTATACCATGGGGAGGCAATCGATGTTATCCACCTGGATTTCAAGAAGGCCTTCAACAAGTCCCACACCCAAGACTGCTGAGTAAGACAAAGTCCCATGTTGTTCGAGGCTAGGTGCTAGCATGGAAATAAGATTGGCTATCTGACAGAAAACAGACAGATGCGATAAAATGATCTTCCTCAGAATAAGCGGCAGTGAGAAGCAAGGGTCACAATTTCTGACTTAATACTTTAAGGACATAGATGAAGGATCTGAGAGCATTCTTTTTAGGTTTACAGACACTATAAAGATGCGTAGAGGGACAGATACCATTAAGTAGACGGGGAGGTTGCAAAAGGATTTGGAAAGGTTAGGCTAGTCGAGTACAGATGTGGTAGATGGACCACAAGGTAGTTAAGTCTGAGGTCATTCACTTTGGTAGGACCAATAGAAGCATTGAATATTTTCTAAATGGGAAGGAAATTCAGAAGTCTGAATTGCAAAGAGATTTGAGAGTTCTTGGTCAGAAGTCTCTCAAGGTGCAGTTTGAGTCAATAGTCACGAAAGCAAATGCAATCATGTCATTCATTTTGAGAGAAATTGAATATCGAAGTAGGGATGTATTTCATTGGCTGTTTTGGGCTTTGATCAGACTATATTGGAGCATTGTGTGCAATTTTAGTCTAAATATATCAGGAAGTATTTACGGACCGCGGAGCAGATTGAGATAAGGTTTATAAAATTGTTCCATGGATGAAAACCTGAACAAATAATGAACGTTTGAGGACTCTGGGTCTATAGTCAATGGAATTTTGAAGAATGATGGGGAATCTAACTGAAACTTACAGAATACAGAATGGCCTGGAAAGAGTGGAAGTTGGGAAGGTGTCTCCATTCGCAGGAGAGACGAAGACTCAGAAGTCATGGCTTTATGGGAAAGGAAAAAACTTTCAGAACGGAGATAAGGAGATATTTCTACAGCCAGAGAGTGGTAAGTATATGAGATTCATTGCCACAGAAGACTGTCGACCTTAATTACACCAGGTCATTGAGTGTAATTAAGACCAAGTTAGATAGATTCTTGACTGTCATGGCAATCACGAGTCTAGGTTAGAAAGCGGGAGAATGAGGTCGAGAAAGTTTTCAGCCATGATTGAATGGTGGATCACCCTCGACGGGCTAATTGGTCAATTGGTTTGCTATGGCTTGTAAGTTTATAGGATAAAGTGAGTCTCCAGAGAAGTTTAAAGCTGAGAGGAATATATTCGAGGGAAATCAGGAGGGCAAAAGGAACATGAAATAACTTTGGAAAAGAGGATTCAGAAGACTCATAAGAGATTACTTTAAGTGCAATAGAATAACGAGACACAGAATAGGTGCTCTTAAAGGTCAACAAAACCGTCAGCGGATGCGCAGAATGTGTGAGAGATAATATATGAGTATTTCGTTTCGGTTTCTGCTGGAGAAGGAATTGGAAGATAGAAGATTTGAGGAAATAAGTAAAGATACCTTGGAAAGTGTTCCTTTTACAAAGAATGATGTGTTGGATGTCTTAAACACACAAAGCTAGATATGTCCCTCAGATCTGCTCAAGAGTGTCCTGAGGACAGATTAAATCACTGAGAACTTGATGGAAAGTGATTGCTGGGCTTTTGGATGAGATAATAGTATTATCAATAGCCAGAGGTGAAGTGCTGGAAGCCTGCTGCCATTATTTTAGAAATGTGGTAAGGAAAGGTGAGGGAATAATGGAGCAGTGAGCCTCAAGTGAGTATGAGTGATTTGTTGGAAGGGATTCTGATGAACAGGATCTCCATGTATTTAGAAAGGCAAGGAATGATTTGGAATAGTCAACGTGGTGCTGTGCGTGAAATTTATGTCTTCCCAACTTGATTGAGTTTCTTGAAGAAATAATAAAGAATATTTGTGAAGGCAGAGCTGCGTACATTATTTATATGGATTTCAGAAAAAAACGTTCAATTGGGTTCCACATAACAGACCGGTTAGTAAGGTTGAACAAGATGAAATACAGGAAAAAATTAGCCATTTGGATTGGCTTGAAGGCAGGACACATATGGTAGTGGTGACGGTTTGCTTTTTGGACTAGGAGACTGTGAGGAACAGTGTGCCGCAAAGATGCATGCTGAATGCACATTGATTTTTATCATTAACATGACTGGTTAGGATGTGATCATAGGAGTTTTGTTTTCCAGGTGATACTAAAACCGAAGTTGCAGTGGACAGCAAAGATTACTTCAGAGTACAATGGACTTTGATCAAATGAGCCAACGGGCCAAGGAGTGTCAGATGGTGTCTAATTTAGATAAGTGTGAGGCTTACAAAGGCGAATTAAGGCAGGTCTTATATATTTTAGGATAATGTCCTTCGGGAATGTTACAGAACAAAAAGAAGTTGAGATGCAGGATCACTGTTCCTAGGAAATGGATTCACAGATTGATACGAAGCCATTTAGTACGCTTGCCATCACTGGTCAGTGCACTGAGTATCGGAATTGTGATATCAAGTTGCAGATGTACAAGGCATTGTTTCAGCGACTTCCTGAATTCTGCTTTCTGTTCTGGTCTCTGTGCTATAGTAAAGATGTTATAAAATTTTGAAGAGTTCAAAAAAGTTTTGCAAAGATCTTGCCAAAGTTGAAGGATTGGAACTACAGCAAGAGGCAGAATAGGCTGGGACTGTTTTTTTCTTTCCCTGGGTCATCGGAGACTGAGGGATGACCTTATTGAAATTTATAAAACCATGACGGGCGTGGATCGGCTGAAGGTCCAGTGTCTATTTCCCGGAATGTTGTATTTCAAAACGACAGTGCATATGTTGAAGTGGGAATCGAATTTAAAATGATCTAAGGGACAATGGTTTAAAACTGAGTTTGGTATGTAAATGGAATGAGCTCCCAGAGGAAATGGTGAAGATGTACAGTTGGGCATCTGGTTGATTTCATGACTAGGAATGGTTTTAAGGGGTATGCACCAAATGAAGGCAAATAGGGCTCCGTTAATTAAGGATATCGAATTGGCAAGGACGAGTTGAACCAAAGCGTCTTTTCATATGCTGTATATTTCTATAACCCCAAGAAATTAAAACTATAATGGGTTTGTCTTTTCTGGAGAGGTAGCAGAAGTCAGATAATTCTCCACGGAGCTGAGAAAGTCAAGCAGTGATCTCCTCCCGGTGCAGATCTGTTTCCAGAGGATTTGATTTGAGAAACTAATTTTGTCACCATTTTTACAAAACATTTTTTGATAATTGATAAATAATGCAGGATGAAATTGTGAAGATATTCTTCCTTAGCAGGTCCTGACCATCTGAAACAGTCAATGGCAGCTGGACACAGATTCAACAGTTAAAGAGTTTTGGACTTTACCTTTGTAAGGAAACATTGGGAATGGTATCGGCAAACAGTTGGAATAGCTTTGCAGCATCTGTATGATAATTATGGAGAGGGATAGGAACAGATTGTGTGGGAAAGTATTTAATTGTTGAATTACAATGCTTAAAGGTAGGATCTGGGACGCCTCAACAAGGAACAGATGTTCTCAGGGAAATGCACAACAGAAATTTGGAAGTTGTTTCAGAAGCACTCGTTGATCATGCTGAAGAGGTCTGTGCCACAGAGAGAAGGAAAGGGATATTCGGGTGAAGAAACTTCGGGTGGGGGGTATAGAACATCGAGTCAGGAGGAAGAAGGACGCTTCCTAAAGTTTGAGAAGGCAAGGATTAGATCGGATTATACTGAATAATAATGTAGCCAGGAAGGAACTGAAGAATAGAATTCGAGAGCTAGAAGAGCCATAAAAGAGCTTCAGAGATAGGATAAAGGAAAAACTAAACATTTCACACTGATGTGAGGAACAACAAGATTGCCGGAATGAGGGGAGGGCTGCTTAGAGATAATGGAGGGAACTTATGCCTGGATTCGGAGGAGGTAGGGAAAGTTCTCAATAAATACTTTGCTTCAGTATTGACTAGTGAGAGGGACTTTTGGTTCGTGATGTCAGCGTGATCCAGGCTGATATGCTCGAAATGGTTGATGTTAAGAAGGACAATGTCCAGATAATACTGGGAAAAATAAGGAAGTGTAGACATGTCCACTGGGCCTGACCTAATATAGGCAGAGTTTCCACAGCAACTGAGGGAATTACAGAGCAGTCAGTTTTGCATCTGTGGTGTGGAAATTCTGGAGAGCTTTCTGCGATACAGGAGTTGTGATTAATTGGAAAACCATCGCTTGATTTGAAAGAGTCAGCGTGGCTTTGTGAGGTGCAGGTTTAACCTCACAAGCCTGATTGAACTATTCGAGATGGTGCCAAAGCATATTGATGAAGACAGAACAGTTAATGTGATGGACAGGAATTCTAGCAAGGCATTTGATAAGATTCCCTATGGTAGGCTTATTCAGAAAGAAAGGAAGCATGGGATATCTGGCTGTCTGTATACAGAATTGGCTGGCTCATATAAAGTAATCAGCCTGGAGCTCCATGACCAGTGATATTACGCAGGGTTCTGTTCCAGGAACTCTGCTTCTTGTGACTTCTGTAAATGACTTGGCTGAGGAAGTAGAAGTGTGGCTTAGTACGTTTGCCAATGACACGATGGTGGGGGAGAAATTGTGAATTTGGAGGGTTGTTGTAGGTTGCAATGGGACATTGACAGGATGCAGACCAGACTTAGAAGGGGCAGATGAAAATTCAGCCTTGGAAAAATATTAAGTGACACAATTTGGATCTTAGAATGTGAACACAGAATATAGTGTTAGGCAGTGTGGACGAACAGAGGGATCTTAGTGTACACTTCCATAGATCCCTCAAATTTGTCACCCAAGTTGATAGAGTTGTTTAAATTGGTTTCATTAGCAGGTTGATTGATTTCAAAAACCACGAAGGTACGCTGCAGCTCTATAGTGCCCTGGTAAGACAACACTTGCAATATTGTGTTCAGTTTTGGTCGCCTAATTTCCTCATTAGTGGAAAGATGTAGAATCTTTAGGGAGGGTGCAGCGGAGATTTATCACGATGCAGCCGAAACAGGAGGGCATATAGTCTGAAAAGTTTCAGGACTAAGGCTTTTCTCACTGGAGTGAAGAAGATTGAGAGGTGCATTGATAGAGATATGATGAAAGGCATAATTAGGAAGAACAGTCAGAGTCCTATTTTCCTGGAGGAGATATGATTATCAAAGGGACATAATTTTAAGGTGTTGAAGGGCGGTGTAGAGAAGATAGCAGAGTTAGGTTCTTTACACAGAGAGTGATGAGTGCGTGGAACTCACTGCCAGCGGTGGTTGTATGGTCAGATACATTAGCAGTATTTAAATAACTCTTGGATAGACACGTAGATGACAGTATAATGAAGGGTGTGTACTTAGTTTGATATTAGCATACGATAAAAGGTCGGTATAATGCCTGTACTATGCTGTTCTATCTCCAGTCGGAGAGATTATAGCCCCAATAGGCTGATTAGACACCAGCCCCTGTGCTCTCTGATACTAGCCCATGCACTGTAAATGATGAAGCTCATGACAGAGCGGAGAGAGGGAGGACACTACCACTCGAATTACAACGGGGCACGGCTGATTGATGATATCTCCAGGGCAATAAGATGAAGGTCGCTGTGGTCCTTCAGCCAATGGGAGTGAAAGAATGCCGAGGCCAGCACGCGATCGTGTATTGCAGGCACAGTGTCACTGTAAAAGGGGACTCAGTGAGTGTGAAGGCAGCGACAGAGACAGGCAGAAACATGGAGTTGGTGTGGACTGGGAGGATTCATAAATACACAGTGTAGGTTGCTCGACTCAAATCTGAAACTTTCAGTGAATTTAAAGTGGAAGACGTGCGGAGGCTGTAAATCTGAAACAAGCAGAGAAGCTGTTGGCAAACCTCAAGAGATTTCGTAGCATCTGTGAGAGCAGTCAAAGTGAACGTTTTGGGATAAATGATGATTGCACAATACAGGGATTTTTTTTTATTTTCTGCAAAGCAATTCATGATGTCAGAAAGTGGCACTTTGTACAGACATTGAAACGAGAGAAGCGTGCACAACATAAATGGTTGAAAATGTAAAGAGTAGTTCAGTGTGATCAATATTGAGGAAAGGCAAGGCAGGTCTGATAGACAAGATCACTGGAGTCAGGGATGTAGGTACAGCAGTCAGAGCTGATAAGGGCACATGTGTCTTTTTTCTTGGCCAATGATAGTTAAGGGCCAACCGATTTTGGAGACGAACGATCCAGACAGCGAACATCTCTGCACTGAGCAGGCTGAAGGCTGAAAAAGTGGCATGGCAATTTCTTCCAGAGTGGTTACAATACGGAAAACCTCAAGCACAACCAGGAGAGTAGCATGGTGGACGGGGGAAAGATAATTAAATGGTGCTGAAAGGGCGGGAGGGCCTTCTTAATACAAAGTTTCGAAGTCACTTAAGGTGAAGTGTGGGAGTGGAAAAGGAAAGGGCCAACATAACCTAAGTATGTGCTGCAGTCCAGGAGGTCAGCAACCAGGGGTCGGCCTTTCGGTCAAAACTGGCATAAGTGCCGTTGAAGGTCAACAAATGATTGCATTGAATCCCAGTCCAAAAGGTGGTGAAAGAGAAATTAATGGCCGAGTTGTTGGGAACTCTGAGGTTAAGTTTGCTTCCATGCACAGTGGACCGATAAGCAGATTAACAAAGAAGGATGCAGTGACAGCACTTATTGAAGGCAGCTTCCCATGCTTAAAGATGTTTTCTTTTAATGCAAGTACTTCCTCGGGGTGTAATCATGGCCGTGTAATTGGTGAGAAACAGGGTGGGGGTGTGTGTGAGCGGGATTACGCTGATTGCAATGGAAGCAGGTGTCGGAGTTGAGGCACCCAGCAACCTAAGGAAACTAAGAGGATGAGAAAAGTTGTGACTGCAGCAAAATGACTCCGATGCGATCGCCATTCAGCAATGTCAGATTCATTAAAACGTATGGACCTCAGGGGGATCCCTACATTAGAGTCGATGGAAATATGAGTGGGAAGCGAGGATCTCGTTTGGTTGACGTTTTGAGCAGAAAGGGATGAAATGTAAAGCAAGTTTTGACATGTAATTCCCTTTTGTTCGAGGTCATTAGGCTATGCACAGAGCCCCAGTCAAAAATAGTTATTGAAAAAAAAAGGAATAGCGCTGTGAAAGGCAGAACAATCAGGCTCAGCAATGTAAAGATAAAAGTTAAACCTGTGTCTCTGCCGGGGTCTTCTGGTGTTTCTCCAGGATAGTGCTCTTTTCCAATGTGTCCCGTGTGTCCTTCACATTGACTGCTGTGCGGGTGTCCTGCAAGACTAGGAACACACCTTTCGCTCTAGGCTCCAATATGCCCTACTTCTAATTCTTAGGTTTGGCGTACCTGAGAGTGTGAACATTGAAGAGTTTTGGTTAATTATTGAAAATATTTCTCACTTGTCAAACACTATAGCGGCAGCTGTATCAGTCATTGGGATTGTTTTGATTCATCTACTAAATATATCTCCTATTATTAATTAGTATTCATTACAATGTGAGCGAGGTCATTCTGTAAAAGCAAGTCGTCAACATTCAAACAAAAAAAGGCTCAACTGGCAAGGTACGATTCAAAAACCTCATGCCATCCCTCTGATAGCAGGTGTCCTTTTTTATGCAAGTTAAACATGCGTCAGCACATTTCCAGCTGTTTTCTGCATATCTGGCTGGCACCAAGTTTGTGATATATTCACCATTCTCTCCTTACACAAATGTGTAAAAATATGCACATAATCAACTAAGTAAGGCAGCTGAAAAGAAGGAACACAAAATTTCCAGCAGGGGTCACCCACATTTTGGTTTGAATATCGATGGTGAGCCCTATTTGAGACCAGAGTTTGTGCTGTTCAGCCGCGGTCTTTCCCTGTGATTTCTGTACCTAACCCAGGTCCGGAATACCTGGCCCCATATTGTCTCTATTCAGGTTTTCCGGGTGACCCAATGGGACCAGAAGTTTGAGATGTAAGGCTGCCTGCTTGGAATCAGTATCTGTCGGCTCTTCCTTTGGAGACTGTACTGATTGTATAATACAGCATTACTAGTAGGCTGCCCCCTGGAGGTTTAAAACCCTTTCTGTTCCCACAAAGCTTCGTAATCACATCAAAAGCAAAATGAAGTGTCAGTGCATATAAACGGATTTCCTTTGGCTCAGTTGCAAGCATGTCGCTCCCTGTGTTCGCTCCAAGGTAACATTAAGGACACAGCAGACACTAATGAACACATTTCCACAGTTACAGCAAAGACTAGCCATTTATTCCCACGGGATTTCGCTGTCATGATCCCAGTCCCAAAGTTGCAATCCTTGTGCCTGCCTCTCCCCATCTCCAGGGTCCCATCCGGCAAGTCTTGCTCAGCATGGTCGCTGGGTGGGCATCTGAGTTAGGACCCACCCCGGTTGGTATCCTGGTCCCAGAAAACCCTGTCTGGACTGGCATGCAGCATATGGGAGCGATGGACATAATCGTTTTTTTCCAGTAACTTGCATCGTGGCTCATTCTGGTTCGGGCCATCCCAATAGAAAATCACCACTCACATCATTGGCAACTGGAAGTTCCTGTACGAATTCATATTGTTTGTCCGAATCATGTCAGTGGCACCACGAGGTGCATAGCATATGCATAGCGTTAAACAAAGGTGAAACAGCATTTCAATTATTTTCAGTTGTGGGCTGTATATAACTTCCATCAGGCAGGTGGTCACTTATTTCAATCTTGTAACATAAGTCATTCCTATTCAGATCTAGATGATCCTATGGACGTGTTGAGCAAATTGGGCCGGATTGTTCTTGCAATCAGAAGCAAAGTAATGAACATTAATCTGATTCCGAGGATAACCCCTGGATTAGGATGTTTCAGAACATTTATCGCCCATGTTGTTGGCAATAAACACTGGACATTTCATTTTCAAAAGAAGGAAGGGCTTGTCAGAAGGGGGTGTGTGCTGGGGAAAATCCAGAGATGCTCGGGGTTCAACAGTTCTCCAGGAGCAAAATCTTAATCCGTATCCCTATCAGCAGCCTCCCCATCCTCAAATAGGTCGGCATGGTAGACATAGATTCGAGATTCTCAGGAGATTCAAAGTTCTTTATTTTTTACGATTGTTGCTTTAACCTTTTTATATATATTTTCGACCTTAGTGGCCTTGCACTGCTTCTCTTGTTCCTTTTCTTTCATCTACCCATTCACAGTCAGCTATGAATATTTCCCAGCTTTTGGGAGTTCCATCTGCTGTACATACCTCTGTCCCCCAACCCTATGCAGAATTCCTTCATAGGGCCCATTCTTAAATGAACAATGAATTAATATAGCCATGCTTCAATTTGGCCATGAGGCAATAAGACAGGTCACTGACAATGTGTAAAGGAGTAAAACGAAACGATCCTGCTAAGTAATTCTGCTTTTGTGAGTCAGCGTTAATACAATTGGTCATTAAAATACGAACTAAAATAATAATTATATGTAATTCAGAAGTGGAAGCTGAACAAGTGAGTAAGATATTTTGAATGGCATCGACATAAACTGGAAATTAATTTATTCAAAATACAATATGTAAAATGAAAAGAAAATGTACACAGTTTCCTACTCTGAAATCCATTATGATTACCTGGTTCTCGTTCCTTACTCTAAATCCCAGATTAACTTCATCCAGCGGTCTGACCAGTCGTTAGTCTTTTAAAATGTTATAGGCCATAAATTGACTCCAGCTGCATGAAAATGGTAACAAAACACTTCTCATTCACAAGTGATGGCCGAAACTATAGACGCAGCTGTTAACAATAGGATATTAATTTTTGCATGACTTTCTTTCGCAACATAATGTTGAACTGAAGCTTCAAATATCAGAGAGGGAGGGAAATTGATGCAGAATAAAGCTACGACCGTCATTCCAGAATCACCAATGAGATGCAGCTGCCTTAAAATTTAGGAGAAACAAAAGAATGCAAAACAAAACAAAAAGATAAGTGCTAGCATCTTTGTGGAGAAAACAATACCGTTTGTTTGAGATATTTTGGGTATAAATTTAAATTATATAAAGTTCATGCAATTCTTCCACTCAATGCGCAAATATTGAGGGCGAAAGTGATTTCTGCAATATTATTAGATCACTTATAGTGTGGAAACAGGCCTTTCGGCCCAACAAGTCCACACCAACTCTCCACAAAGCAACCAACCCAGACTCATTCCTCTATATTTACCCGTTTACAAAACACTACGGACAATTTACTATGACAAACGTCCTAACCTGCACATTTTTGGACTGTGCGATGAAACCGACGCAGACACAGAGAGAATGTGCCAGCTCAACGCAGCAGTTGCCTGAGACGGGAATTGAACGTGGGTCTCTGGCGCTGTGAGGCAGCTGTGCTAGCCACTCTGCCAGCGGGCCGCCCATAAATTTCTGCATTACAATTAGAAATTGAGCAAAAACCTACTCTCATCCTGAAACAAACTAATTTTCAATGTGAGGCCCGCATTTAGTGTTCCCGCTTTTACTTTCGTCAATTCTTTCATTAGTCCAACCCGTAGGGTTGAAAGGGGCGAAATTGATCTTTGCAGTAGCATGAAATTACGGGAAGTTTGAGAATAAGTTTATCCTGATATCAAATGGCGCAGAATGAAAGGGATACTTTTTATAAAACATTTTAATGTCATCTTCCTCCAAATTAAATTGATTAGGATTTAAAAAAGATTGGCTTTCATATAAACATTAAAACTGATCGGTTAGAAATTGACACCAGTACATTCCGTACAAAGAACGGTCAGTTAATATTACAATTCAAAATCACTGATGGTTCCTTAACCTTAAAATAAATCATCATAACTTCCCAAAATGTAAATCAAATTCCAAACACTCCCGGATATCGAGCTCCAGGTAACAAAACACAAACATTCAATCACCAACTAAGCAAATGCATATTCAAACCATATTACAAAGGGTTAACCTTTCTGCAAGTTGCTTTGGTCTTGTTCCCTTACTTGTAAGGGAATGAGGCAATCACATCACAGAACAGTCAAAGTTAGGGAGGACAGCCTCATAAATCCTGGCTGTGATACATAGCTGCTTAAACAACTGTGCAAAATATGAATTCCTCTTAGTCATTTCATTTGCAATTCGAACAATATTTTCAAGGGAAGTTGTTCGTGCCACTGCATTAGTCCACAACACAGGGGAAACACAAGTGAGTTTTTAAGAGTTGCCCAATGTCACCGGAATGCAAAATTCCTTCGAGTCTGAACATCCTGAAGTAAGAAAATCTAAATACTGCAGATTTGTATTAGGCAATTCAAAGTAATGTTGGGACCTTGAACGAATCGGGCTGCATGGTGGCACAGTGGTGAGCACTGCTCCCTCCCAGCGTCAAAGACCCGCGTTCATTTCCTAACTCAGACAACAATCTAGATGTTGATTCAGCGACTGCAGCAAAGTATTACAGTTCCCTACATATAGATCTCTTAACTGCATACTTTGCTTCAGTTCTGCACTTGACCTTCAGCTGTTGACTAGTGTGTTCTTCTTTGCGGCCACCCTTGGAGTATGACGTACAGCTCTGGTCACCGCATTATAAGAAGGATGTGGAATCTTTGGAAGTTTTTCAGAAGAGAATTACTAGGATACTGTATGCTATGGAGAGAAGATCTTACGAGAAAAGTCTGAGGTACTAGAGGCTTTTCTCGTTAGAGAAAATAATGTTGAGAGATGACTTAAATGAGATATAGAAGGTAATCAGAAGGTTAGATCGATTGGAAAGCGAGTGCCTTTACCTTCGGGTGGTGATGGCTCGCACGAGGGGACACAGCTTTCCACTTTCGGGTGATAGAGATAGGACAGATGTCAGTGGAAATTTCTTTACTCAGACAGTAGTACAGGTGTGTAACCCACTGCATGCAACAGCAATAGACTAGCCAGGTTTTAGGCATTTAAATGATCTTTGGATAGACACATGCACGAGAATCAATAGTGCAGCTTCGATGAGCTTCAGATTGGTTTCACCGATCAGTGAAACATCGAGGGCCAAACATTACCTACTGCACTGTATTTGTTTTATGTTCTATGTTCTCTGCTGGAGTCATGTCATCATTGGCTTTTGTAGACTATGCCCAGGATTTGTTTCATGGACATTTCAGCAATTTTTAGCCCAAATATCGAGTAACAATTATTAGATTATATTTGAGTGTTTTGGAGTGGGTACGTTTTGTTCAAAAGTATCATCTCTCAATATTCGAATACTTCTTTGAAGTTTTATGACTGTTTCTGTGTTAATCAAAAACTAAGCTGCATTAGAGTGATTTGTGGAATATAGAGAGAACTAGCCATTTGGATATAGAAGTGGCTCAAAACTAGAAGACAGGTGGTGATGGTGGAGCGTTACTTTTCAGACTGGAGGCCTGTGACCAGTGGAGTGCCACATTGTTCGCTGTTGAATCCTCGAATATCTGTCATTTACATAAGTTATTTCGATATGAACATAAGAGGCACAGTTAGTAATTTCGAAGATGATACCAATATTGGGAATAAATTGGACAGTGAAGAATGCAATTTTAGGTTGCAACGGGATCTTGATCAGAGGGAAAATGGGCTGACGAGTAGTAGATGAAGATAAATGTGCGTTGCTGCAATTCAACAAGCAAATCATGCAGAAATTATGCACTTAATAGTACGTACCAAGGAGTTTTGCTGACGAAGGAGACCTTGGAGAGCAGGTTCACAGCTGCGAAAGTAGAGTCGCAGTTGGACAGGATAGCGAAAAAGGCGATTGGTATGCTTTCCTTTCTTGGTCAGAGTATTGAGTAAATAATTTGAACGGTCTTGTTGTGGTTGTACAGGACGTTGGATCAGCTCTTTTTGGAATATTGCGTGAAATTCTGGTCTCCCTCCTATCAGAAGAATGTTGTGAAACTTGCAAGGATTCAGAAAATATTGATAAGGATGTAACCAGGGTTGGGGACTTTGATCTATAGGGACAGGTTGAGCAGGCTGCGCTGTATTCCTTGGAACGTCGGAGGCTAAAGCATCACCATGTAGAAGTTTATAAAATCATGAGCATCATGCATAGGATAATTTGGCAAAGTCTTTTTACTGGAATGGGTTTAGTGCAGAACGGAGGGCATAGGTTTATGGCGAGACCGGAAAGATGTAAAAGGACCTAAGGGACAGCTTTTTCACGCAGATGGTGGTGCACACATGGAAGGAGCTGCCAGAGCCTAGTCCAATTGCGGCATTTAAAAAGCAACTGGATTGGTATATGAATAGGAAGGGTTTGGAGGGCCACGGGCCGGGTGCTGGCGAGTGAGACTAGATTAAGTTGGGATATTAGATCAGCATGGATGAGTTGGACGGAAGGGTCTGCTACATGCTGTACATCTCTATAATTCTACGACTGGATGATGTTAATTCTAGTTTCCTGGATTCTAATTTCTCCGTGTGCCTTGCTGTTCCTGTCGCACTCTCTCTTTCTTTCTATCTGTCACTAATGTTGCACCATACACATTCTGACCTGCGTAATACACAGATTGACCCTTTCAAAGTCACCCACAATAACCCAGATATGAATTTTATCTTCACGCAGTGTATTTGGATTCACGAGTTTTGTGTGTCATGCAGTGAAGTGAATGGATAAATATCAATGCAAGTGTGTTCAAATACTGAGTGGAAACTGAAATCTCCGAGGGTGTATCTGAAAAACTTATAATGGAAGCGTCATTTTAAATAATCAAGTGAAAGGACCACAATGCTTTTGTGCTTAATTAAACCAACTTGGGAATTGTTGGGTATGCCATGTTGATGTTGGCTTAACAACCAATTACATAAACGGGAGAATAATTTCTCAGGGGTGGACTTTAGTAGGAGTAGAACGAGCCACAATTAAACGATTTCACAAGAGAACAACTATCAAGAAATCAAGCATCGCTTCCCGTTCACGCAACTAAGCTGTTTTTTTTTTCAATTTTTAAGTGAAGGAGCCGGTAATGGACTGGGGTAGTAAACGTCCAAAGTCACACGACACGAGGTTATATTCTGACTGGTTTATTTGCAAGTGCGAGCTTTCAGCGCTGTGGCTCCATCAGCAGGCAGCAAGTGACAATGCATCTGATACAGAATTTATAGTCAATTGTCAAAGATTGTTCATAGTGATGGTGCAATTCTAAGATTTTCTTTGGTTTTTCCTAATTCATTCTGAGTCTTTGCAATGTATGAGTACAATTCCTCTCAGCCGTTGATATTTCTCTAGCCAGGATGCAGATGGGCCTGTGTCCGATTGTACAATGAAAATACACATGAATATATATGTACGTTTCCTCTGTTTTTGCTGTGCAGATACTTCCAGATGATGCTAACTTTGGTAATGGAATAAACAAGAACAAGAAAATGAAAACGACTCCATTCTGAAAGACCCTAACGAGTATAGCCCATCTAATATGAATAATACCCGGATTCAGCAAAAGAAGATCGCCACTTTCTTTGTAAGTTTCAGCTGTAACGTGTGTGTTTGTGTTGGATTTAAAAGTACCGCTCAGTATTGAAAACCTTGCAATATATGAATAAATTACCACGATTTCATTTCACTTTAAATTATTAGGCAATTTGGATAACAGCAATGACGTTGGAAACAAAATACGTCGGCATGTTATTGAGGGTGATTAAGCGGTTTGGATCAGAAATTGACTCGCTGAAAGAAGACAGAGGGTGGTGGTTGATGGGAAATAACCATCCTGTAGCTCAGTTAAGCCTGATGCACCACAATGGTCTGTTTTGTGTCCATTGATGTTTATTATTTTTACAAATGACCTGGATAAGGGCGTAGAGGTCGGGTTAGTAAATTTGAGGATGACAAGAAATTTGGTAGAATTGTGGATAGTGATGAATGATGTTGTAGGTTACAAAGGGGCATAGATAAGCTGCAGAGCTGGGCTGAGAGTTGGCAAATGGAGTTCATTTCGGACAAAAATTAGGTAGTTCACTTCGGAAAGAGTAACAAGAATAAAGAGTAATCGGCTAATGGTAAGATTCTTGGTAGTGAAGGCGAGCAGAGGGATTGCAGAGGAATTGAGTTTCGGAACTATGAGGTCATGTTGCAGCAGTCTAAAATTCTGGTGCAGCAACAATTAGAGTATTGCGTACAGTTCTGGTCACCATGTTATAGAAGGAATCGGAAGTTTTGGAAAAAGTTCAGAGGAGATTTACCAGGATGTTGTCTGGCATGGAGGGAAGTTATTACGAGGAATGGTTGAGAGTGTTGAAGCTGTTTTCGTTGGAGAAAAGAACGTTGAGAGTTGACTTAGTTCAGAAATACGAGATATTCGAAGTGTTAGATAGTGTGGACTGAGAGAGACCATTTTCTCCGATGGCGATGGCGAGCACAAGGGGGCATAGCTTTAAGTTCAGGGATGACAAATATAGGACAAATGTCAGAGGTAGTTTCTTTACTTACATAGTAGTACAGGCATGGAAAGCACGGTCTGCAATTGTAGTAGACCCACCAACTTTACGTATATTAAATGGTCATTCGATCGGCATATGGATCGGAGTGAAATAGCGTGGGTTAGTTGGGCTTCAGATTCGTTCCACACGTCGGGGCAACATCGAGGGTCTGCACTGTGTTGTAATGTTTTATGCTCTAACTTGGACTACATTAACATTGGAATTTTCTGTGCAGTGCATATCTCTGCTTTCAAAACATCTTGCACATCATCTGATTTTTGCTGAAAAGCTAGAGAATTAAACACTGCCACCAGTCTTCCATAATTGTTTGTAAGAAAAATAAACCTTTATGTATCAATCTTGTTGACCAATTACATTTGAATTTAACTGGTTTCTTCCATGGTTGTGTGTTAACAGTGGCCAGCACTGTTGCCTGACAGCTCTACATACCGGGTTTGGTCCCAAAATTGGATTACTGCCCTTGTGAATTTTACAAATTCTCCACGAATCTTTGTGGGTTTCATCCCACAGTGCAACGGTGTGCCTGTTCGGTGTGATGATCATGCCAAATTGACCATAATGTGCAGGCTAGGCGTGTTAATCATGGGGAATGCAAGGGTTGCGAGTGGCGCTGCGTGGGCTGATTTTTGGAGTGATGAGCCAACTTGACGGGGTGAATGGCTTGATTCCAGAATGTGGGGATTGCATGAAACCTGCCGTTTGTGTAATCATTGGCAGGAGGATAACTACACTGAAATGCTTGACTAGGCCTTTAAACTCTTCAACACACTGTTCTTGCCTTCAGTATGCTTATTTTCCCTCTGTTTCAAAATAATCTGGACATAGAACGTAGAACATTACAGCGCAGTACAGGCCCTTCGGTCCTCGATGTTGCACCGACCTGTCATACCAATCTGAAGCCCATCTCACCTGCACTATTCCATGTACGTTCATATGCTTGCCCAATGACGACTAAAATGCACTTAAAGCTGGAGAATATGCTACCGTTGGAGGCAACACATTCCATACACTTACTACTCTGAGTAAAGAAACTACTTCTGACATCTGTCCTATATCTGTCACTCCTCAGTTTAAAACTATGCCTCCTTGTGTTCGCCGTCACTATACATGTGAAAAGGCTCTCCCTGTCCACCCTACCAAACCCACTGAGTATCTATTATATCACCTCTCAACCTCCTTCTCTCTAACGAAAACAGCCTCAAGTCCCTCTGCCTTTCCTTGTAAGAACTTCCCTCCATACAAGACAACATCCAAGTAAATCTCCTCTGCACCCTTTCCAAAGCTTCCACATCCTTTTAATGCAGTGAACAGAACTACAAACAATACTCTAAATAGAGCCACACCAGAGTTGTGTATAACTGCAGCATAACCTCATGGTTCCGGAAAGTGGTCCCCCAATACTAAAAGCTAAAACACTGTATGCCTTCTGAACAACTCTGTAAACCTGGGTGGCAACTTTCAAGGCTCTGTGTACCTGGACGCAGAGATGTCTCTGCTCATCTTCACAACCTAGAATCTTACCATTAGCCCAATACTTTGCATTCTGGTTACTCCAACCAAAGTGAATCACCTCACACTGGTCCGCATTAAACTCCATTTGCCAACTCTCAGCCCAGATCTGCAGCTTATCTATGTAACCCAACATGAACCCATTGACACGCCTTCAGCAAAGTCCAACTACCGGAAATACTAGAATTGTCTGTTGTTGACAGTGAAATTGCATTTGTTCAGACTTCAATTGTTTTTGAATTAAAATTCAACCTTATACTATATTTATGTTGAATTATTTCGTGGAGTGTGTGCTTGTACGTATGTGTGTCAGGGAATATATAATTGTTAAGTGCAAATAAATGCCCCCCACCATGATCATACAGGTACACACACTACCCACCATCACGCTCACTCCCAGTAAACTCAAACAATGTCATGCTCACTGATCTACCCATTCACCCAATGTCACGGCAACTCCCTGTGGAACCCATCACCACAACACTGATTCCTCCACATACTTGTACACCTTCAAACTCACTTCCCCAAGCACTCCACCATAGTCAAGCTCACTCGTCCACATCATGATATTGACTGTTATGCACACTCCTTCACTGTTACGCTCACACCCATGCAAGCTCCCCTGCTATCATGCCCACTCCCTTGCACACTCACGCACCATCATGGCAACTCTTCGACTTGCTCGCCGTACATTCTCATATCATCACACTTACTCTCCTGAACACTTTCCCACCACCACGATGACTCCCTGTGCACCCATAATCTCAATCACTAACCACTGCGATATTCACTATGGCGAATTCTCCCACACCATTACACTCGCTCATCCGCACACTACTTTAATGGCATGCTCAATCGCTAATTCTTTTCCACACACTCATTTCCCCACAATGCTTCCACCATAAGGCTCAATCCTCGTACTCTCCCCGACCATCACACTCACACCCCGTCACACTCCCCATCTTCACACTGACTCTCCCACACACTCCTTCACCATTATGCACACTTCCCTGCACACACACACCACCGTCAAGCTCAGTATCCCGTGAAGTCCACCACCATCAACCTCACTCCCTTTCACATTTCCCACCATTATGTTCACTCCCCTGAGCACTTGCCCCAAGGTCATGCTTTCTCCTCTGCTCACTCTCCTGCACATCCTGTATTGTCAAACGCACTTCCGAGCACACTTGCACAGATTCATGTTCACTTCCCTGCACACTCCAATACCATCACGCCCTCTCATCCACTTACTCCCCCAGTCAATCGCGAAGTCACTCCCATACACCTCCCCCCACCCTCATGCTCATTCACCTGCACACACTACCAGCATCACACTCACTGCCTAACACACTCACCCATTGTTACGCAAATTCTCCCGCATCCTCCCCAACATTCACACTGACTCCACTGCACCTGCAACAACCATTACACTCACTTGCCTGCAAACTCCACCTCTGTCACTCACTACCCTGCACACGCCCACATTGCCACTTGCATTCCCCTGCACACTCCTCCACCATCATACTGACTCCCCCACACTGTCTACACTATCAAACTCACTTCCCTGCTCACTGCCTCCGTTCTCACACACCGTCATGCCATGCCTCCACATACTCTCACAACGTCATGCTGACTCCTCTACACACTCCCACACCATCACGCTTACTACACCACACACTCTCACTCACACTCCCACACCGTCACTCTCACTACCTCTCATGCTTCCCACCGCCACGCTTTTTATCCTGCACACACCCCAGCGTTGTGATCACTATCCCGCATATTCCAGAACCATCGTGCACACTCCCCCACAAACACACCCCACTGCCACAGAAACTCCACCACATATTACCCCAACTTCGTGCTCAGTTCCCCGCACTCTCTTCCAGCATCACTCTCAATCTCCCATGCATTCCCCCACCGTCAGTCTGACTCCCCCACACACTGCCCACTGTCACAGTCACTCCCCACACATTCTCCCATCACACTCATTCCATCTATATTCCCCAATCGTCACTCTCACACCTGCACACACTGCCTTACAGTCACCCTCACTCCCCCACACACTCCCCAACCATCACACTCACTAATGTGCACACACCCTATCATCGTGCACACTACCATACACACTCGCTCACTGTAACGCTCACTCCTCTGCACACTCCCTCACAGTCACCGTCACTCCCCCACACATTCCCTTACAGTCACGCCCACTCCTCTGCACACTCCACCGCTGTTTTCTCGCTCTTCTTGCAGACTTCCCAAACATCATGTTCACTTCCTTCTACACTCCCGCACTGTCAGACTCACTCCCCTGAATACTCCCCCCCCCATCATGTTCACCACCCCCTGTACAGACCCCGATGTACCTGGACACCGAGATGTCTCTGCTCATCGACACCGCCACGAATCTTGCCATTAACACAGTTCTCTGCATTCCTGTTACTTTGTCCAATGTGAATCACTTCTCACGTTTCCGCATTAATCTCCATTTGCCACATTCCAGTCCAGCCGTGCAGCTTATTTATGACCTACTGTTACCTACAACGTACGTCGTCACTATCCACAATTGTACCAAACTTCGTGTCATCTGCATATTTACTAACCAAATCTTCTGTGCCCTCCGCCGAGTCAATTACAAAAATAACAACAGCAGTGGACCCAAAACAGATCCTTGCCCTACTACACGAGTAACTGAACTCCAGAAAGAATATTTTCCATCAACCACCACACTCTGTCTTTATTCAGCTAGCCAATTTATAACCCAAAATCGCTAAATCACACTTAATTTTGTGCCTCCTTACTTTGTGCAATAGTCTACAGGGGGAACATTATCAAACGACTCACTGAAGTCCATATACACAACATCAACTTTCACCGTCAACCATATTCACGACATCAACACACCCCACTGATAAACTCGCTCCCCTGAACATCAGCTATCATCATGCTCACTGCCTAGCACACACACTCACCATCACACTGACTCTCTCAAGTATTCCCCCAAACTCACACTGACTCCCCCAGTCACTCCCTACCGTCATGCTCACTCCCCCGTACACTGCCCCACCATCACACTCACTCGCCCACAATCATCCGGCATCATGGTCACTCACCTGTACACTCCCACACTGTCATTCTTACTCCCCTGCAAACTCACCAGCTTTTACGCTGGTGCTCCTGCACACTCCCAGAGAGGCATCCTTACTCCGCCAATGCACGAGCCCACTATCATCCTGTCTCCCTCGCACTCACCCACCATCACGCTAACTCCCTGCTCATTCCCAATCACACTCTCCCACCATTACACTGAATCCGCACACTCCAACACGTCACATCAACTCCCCCTTACATTGCCTACCTCACACCGACTCCTCCCCACTCTCCCCATCATTCCCTCAAATCGCTGCAATTCCCCATCCTCATGCTAACTCTCCCATACACTCCTCATTGTCATAACCAGTCCCATGCATACTCACAAACCGTCATGTCCACTCCTCTGTACCCTGCCACGCCATCGCACTCACTCTCCTGCACACTCATCTAACATCACCCGTCACACCCCGTTCATTCCCCTGCACACTCTCACACCATCATGTTCAACTCCACTGCTCAATCCAAACCACACACTCCTCCACACATTCCTCCAATGTCACCTAAATACCCCTGCACATTACACAGTCTCATGCTCACTCCCCGTACACTCCACCAATATCATCCTCAGTCACACACAGATTCACCCACAGTCACACTCACTCCCCTGCACCCTCCCCTACCTCACACTCCCTGCCCCACACACTCCACGCCCATCTCACAGATACTCTTATACACTTCCCCACCGTCATGGTAACTCCCCCGCACACTCCCTCACCATCAAGCTCACTCTCCAGCACACAGTCCAGCCATGACACTCACTCCCCGGTGGGGACACTGTTACACAAATCCCCTCTCACTCCCCCGGTCACAACCACACTGTCATGCTGACTCATTACAAATTCTCTCATCATCACGCTCACTTTTTTGCACACTCCCCCATAAACTTTCCCACCGTCCCATTCTCTCTGCCGCACACTCTACCCCTGTAAAGTTCAATCCCCTGCTCACTCACGCACCGTCACGCTCACTGCCCCAGACATTCATCCTTTGTCACTCACACAGCCATGCACATTCCACCATTATTGCACTCACTTCCCCGCCACTCCCACATCATTATACCCACTCAAATACATGCACCTCCACCGTCACACTCACTCCCCCACACATTCCCGCACCGGCGCGCTCAGTCCCCTGCACACACCCCTACTGTCACACTCACTGTCTTGCACATGCACCCGAATCACGCTCAATCCTACGCACACTCCGCACACTCGCACACCCTCATACTGACTCTTACATTCTACTCTATCCCCACAGCCCCACACACAAACCCATTGCTTGCTCAGTCAATCGCTCATTCTCCCACATACTCTTTGAACATTACAGTCACTCCAATGCATACCCTCCCATGCTCATACTCCCTCCCCTGTATGCTCCTCAACCGTCATGCTCATCCCCCTGAACAAACCCCCACTATCACCCTCACTCCCGAATTCACGCCCCCATCTTTTGCTCATGACCCCGAATACACCCCTACCATCAACCTACTCCAGCACATATTTCTGCAACATCATGGTCACTTTACTGCACACGCCTCCACCGTCACATTCAGTCCCCGCACACTCTCCCAAAGGCACACTCACTCCCTCTCATACTCAACCACTATTATGTTTACTCCACCACACATTGCTCCACTGTCACACTCTCCACCCAGCACAGTTCCTCCGAATCACACTCACTTGCCCAGACAATCCATCATTACAGTCATTTCCCCACTCACTCGCCCAGTCACTCGCACACCATCACACTCACCCACCCACCCATACATTCTCGCACTGATACACTCACTGCTCCACGCACTACTGCACTGTTACCCTCACTCCTCTTCATGCTTCCACACTGTCACATCCACACCCTGGCACACTTCCCTAAACTCTTGCTCACTCCCCCACGCACTTCCCCACCATCACACTCACTCTGCTGGACACACACCTCGTCATGCATTATCCTTCTGCACTTCTGCACAGCCATGCTCGCTGCCCCAGGCACTACCCCATGGTTGCCCTCATTTCACTGCTCCCTCCCCTAAACACTCCCACACCATCACGCTCAATCACCCACAAACTCCATCACAATCAGGCTCACTCCCCCATACACTGCGCCACCGTCATGTTGACTCCCCTGCAAACTCCCACAACATCACATTCACTCCACCGCACGCTCCCCAATTCTTAATCATTGCACTGCATGCTCCCGCACCATCACCTCAATCTCTTACACACTCCTTATTGTCATGCTCACTCCCCGGTACACTGCCCCATCATCACACTCCCACGCCTACTCACCCACCAACACGGTCACTTCCCCACTGACTCCCACGCATATTCTCAAACCATCATGTTCAATCCCATGCCCATTCCGCTGCCATCACCCTCACTCTTCCACTCAGTTACTCCGCACAATCCCCTACTGCCACACTGACATGTCCACACGCTCACAATCAATCCTGCACTCTCTTCCCTACCCACACAGTCATTTCCCAGACATCTTCCAACCTGCACACTGACTGACACGCGATCAAGTCGACTCTGCTGCACTTTCCCCCATCGTGACAGACACTCCTCTGCAGACTCCGCAGAAGACTGCAGAGTCACTTCCATTATCATCCGCCAACGCAACCTTCATGCCCAGCATGCTCACCCACTGTCACACACACTCTCCTGCATACATTCCAAGGTCAAGCACTCCTGACCATCATGCTCACTCGACCATACACTGCTCCACCATCAAACTCATTCCCTGCACTGTAAAAAACCGTCATTTTTCGTCCCTCGCTCACTCCCTGACACACTAACCCAGCATCTAGGTCACTCCTCTGCTCTCTTCCCTGTGCACTCCCCACCATCATCCTTAGTCTCACGCACACTCACCTACCATCATACTCACTCACCCACACACCACCCCCACCTCAAGCTTCTTGTCCTACCCTTGCCCCCAACATCACGCAGACTTTAACCACACTTCCGCACAATCACATTGACTCCCCTCCAGACTCCTTCACCATCATGCTCGGTTTCTGTAAACTGCTACACCATCATGCTCACTCCCCAACGGAATACCCTGTATCATGGTAACTCTCCACTCACGCCCCTGAGCACTCTAATATTGGAATGCTAACTCACCCGCAAACTACCTCAATACCATGATCACCTCTCTGCACATTCTCCTACTATGCCCCTCGCGCCCCTGCACACTGACATTGTCAGGATCACTCCACCTCACTGTCAGCTAATGTCCTGCTCACTCCACTGCCCACATCCCTCACTGTCACGCAAGCTGCACTGCTCAATCCTCTACCATCACACTCACTCTGCTTCACAATACATCACCATAACGCTAATCACCATCACTCCCCAACCATCCTGCTTACTGCCCTACTCATTCTCCCTTCTACCCTCACTCCCACACACACTCCTGCACCCTCGTGCTCACTCCCCTGCACACACCCCCATCATCATATTCACAGTTTTGCACTCACCCACACCATTTCCGTCTCTCCACTGCACGCTCAAACCATTACAGGCACAACTGTGCACTCTCCTACACCACAACGCTCACTTCCTTGCACACACTCTCACCTTCATGCGCACTCCCCCACGCACTACCCCATTGGTATGCTCACTACCCACAGATTACCCCACTGTTATGCACAGTCACCTGCTCACTCACCCACACCTCACTGTCACGCTCACTCCCCCACAAACGCCCCTCCATCCCTCTCAATCCCTGCTTTCTCCCCAACCGTTAAATCATACTTCCCCACGCACTCACCCACAATCACACTCGCTCCCCTGCACACTACACCAGTTATGCTCCCTACCATGCACACTCCGCCGCTGTCCTGCTCATTGTATCTCACACTCCTGCATCATGCTGGCTCCCCTGCTCAAACCCACACACAGTCCCTCACCATCATGCTCAATCCCCCGAACACTCCCATATCATCCTGCTCATTCCCTCTCACACTCTAGTGTCCTGTTTACTCCATTACTCACTCCCAGACATACTTCCAACGGTCATTCTCACACTGCTACAAATTCATCACCATCACACTCATTCTCCCACACAATGCAGCACCGTCACATTCACTACCCTACACACTCCTCCACTAACACCCTCAGCACTGTGCTCACTCCCCGCGCACACTCCACTTTCAAGTTCACTCCCAGAAAATTCGCCATTCTTCACACACACTCCTCCTCACACTCCCCCAATGTCACGCACTCTCCCTCACCCCTCTCCTACCATCACGCTCACTCTCTGACAAGCTCCCCATCTTCAGTCTCACTCTCCCACACACTCAACTTCACTCCACTGCACATTCCTGCACCAGTACTGCTTTGCTCACATCCCCACACAAATCCCATCAGCACATTCACACCCCGTGCACAATGCCCCACCACGTGCTCACTCCTCTACCTACTCCTCAACTTTCACCTCACTGACCTTACCACTCACTCAACTCACGGCTCACTCCCTCCCATACTCCCCCACCTCGCACTCATTCACACCTACACTCCCCCAACATCATCATCACTCCCCCAGACGCTTCGCTTACATCACATTCACTCTCCCACACACTCAACCATCACATGTTGCATGCTGGGCACATCCTTCACCATCATGCTGACTCTGCTGCACCCTTACCCACTGATACGCTAACACCCCCGCACACTGCATCATCATTGTGCTCATTCCACTGCACACTGTTACAATGTAACACTCACTTTGCCATGCAATCCCCACCATCACATTCACTCCCCCACCCACTACCCAACACCATCACATTCACTCCTCACAAACTCCACCACCGCAAGCTCACTTCTGTGCACAGTCCCTTGCCATCAACTCACTCCCCAGTACATTCCATCAACTCACGCTATCTTCCCGTTCTCACTCACTCATCCACTAAAACCTTCGCTCCCACGCACATTCCCTCACCAATACACTCACTCTGCTGCACACTCCCCCAGCTCACACTCACTCGCCTGCGCACGACTCTGTCATGACCCTCACTCCCACACACTCAAGTCCCATTAAATTCACGACATGGTGTACAATTCCACTGATTGCCTCACACTTCTGCACACTACCACACTGTCAGTCTCACTCTAATACACACTCCTCCACTCTCATGCTCCTCCTGCTGCACTCTCAGCACACTCGAACATCTTCACACGCAGTCCTCCTCACACTCCCCCACCATGATGCCAGTTCCATCACACAGCCTCACACCACCGTGATCACTCTGCCCACTACACACTCATCACATCACACACACTCTCCACACATTCCCCCACCATAAGGCTGAGGCCCCACTCATACTCACAATGTCACGCTTATGCCCTCGCACACTCTCCCATTATCATGTGTACTCCTCTGCATCCTCAAACACCATCCCGCTCGTTCTTTCTCTCACTACCCCGTCACACTGACTTCACTGCTTACTTCACCAAACACTCCCCTCAGTCCTGCTCGCACCCCCACACACCCTTCCACAATCACACAAACTCACCGTGCATTTCCACACCAACCCGCTCACTATCCCACACATTCCTCCACCATCACACTCAGTCCCCCTCTCTCTCCTCGGCAAACCTCCCACTTGCAAGTTCTCTCCACCACGCACTCCTCCATCTTCACAAGCACTCCTCCTCACTCTCCCCCAAAGTCATGCTCTCTCCACCATACACTACACCACCATCCCATTTACTCCCCCATGCACGGCCCCACCATGACGTTCCCTCCTCCCCACCATCTCACCCCCACATGAACATAATTCCCCAAAACATACCTCACATTCCCAGACCTTCAATCTCAGTCCCCCGCTCATACCCACACTGTCAAGCACACACCTTCTGCACATAGCCACATCATTACACTCACTCCCCTGCACAATGCCACAGTCATTCTTACTCCCCTACACATTCCATCACCATCATCGTCAATCCTCCACACACCATCACTGTCACACTCATTCCCTTGGACACCATCATCATAGTTAATCGCCCAACATCACACTCATTACCTTGCACACTCTACCGCCGTCGCATTCACTCCCCAATATGCTCCCCCACCATCAGAGTCACTCCATCCTTTAACCTAAAGCTACTTCCACTGCACACTCTCTACCATAAGCAATGCCTTGTGACCGCCTGCCCAATGCATTCCAGCAAATTGGCCTTTGACCCATCCCAATTTGTTCCCTTACTAACACACAGTGGGGCTTACACAACCTGGTCCCTGTGTAATAGCCTGTTGTCCGACCGCAACTCTTTTTGCCTGAGTCACAACCGAAGGTGCTACCTCCACAATTACCTGCTACTAACAGTCTGTGTTCTCACACCCAGTGGTCACTTAGCAACGTCTTTTGACCCAAGGCCCATATTTTTACCCAAGCAAAACCTGGATATCAACACCCCCTCCTGTTGCCCCTAGGATTGCTCTAAATCTCCGCACCTCCCTCTATTCCCTTTGAAACATCGTGAAGCTCCATACTACCCTCAAATTCACAAGCAACAGGCTTAATTTCGAATCTCTCCTCTGGTCCCCGAGCAAAGGCTAGTCAATCCACACCTCTCCATTCCCCGAGCAGTGCACTGGTGCTCCACTGCCAGCTCCCTTCCTCTTGCAACAGCCTGAAGAACTACAACCATCTCTGTTGCCTCAGCAACGGCTTTAAGTTTCAAACTCCTCGCTGTTCACTTACCAAGTCCCGAAGATCCACCCCTTCCTTTCTTCCAATGTCAACGGCCTGAAATTCCACAATCCTCTTTGTTCCCCTGGCAATGGGCTCTAATTGCGAACTCCTCATTCCCTTAGCGTCAGCCTAAATTTCCTTACGCCCCTGTTGTTGCCCTAGATACGGTCTGAATCTCCACTCCCCCTCTATTCCCTTACAAATAACCTAAAGTTCCACACTACTCTTCTATGCCCCCAGTGAATGAAGGCGAGCATATTTTGCAGAGAGGGTGACGGGGAGGTGGAGAGACGAAGAGGAGAGAGAGTGAAGGAGAATGGGGAAGGGAGCGACAGAGAAATGGAGTGTGGAAACGGGGAGACAGCGTTCGGCAGTGTGAGTTTGGGAGGGAGAGGTGGAGGGAAAGGGGCAAATGGAGAGAAATGAACTCTGGCGATGGCTAGATCGGTTTGGGAGACCCAAAAATTAAGGCAAGGACGGCGAGGCTTAAACCCATCTCCTGAGATCGTGCACTGGTTCCCCTTCCCTTGCCTGAGGACCCTGACATCATCTCTCTCAAGCTCAGCTGCTTCAACACAAAGAAAAACAACAATATAGTTTGCTCTGTTGCTTGGCACTTTTTAATGAGCATTTTTGTATTATTTATACATTGAAGTGATAGGTATACTCAATGAAATGGCAACATTTTTTTCACTGCCCCTTGAGTTAAGAGCAATATTGAAACGTGTCAATGTAACTCCCGTGGGGCAAGGTTGTATAAACCAACACTACCCTCGGTCTATTGGGTTAGCGACAGGCTGTTTCATGTCTGAAATATAGAATTGAAATGGGAAATCCCGGATGTGTTTATGATTGAGTGAATATGAGTGATTAATGAATGTGCACATTTTTCAGCTGTTGTCTGAACTTAGTCTGGGTCACGGCATAAATTGCGGTGTTCCTGCAGCAACTGAGGAGCTGCAGCATGAAGCCCAATTCCTGCATAAACCATTCCAGATGCAAAGGGGAATACATAACATACCTCATCCGATTCCATATCGAATAGATTGTAAACGGTGACCATAACAGAATGAAATTGACCGATATCACAAACAGTGAGATGATGGATTTGTTTCGATTTCTCAATTCTTTGTCACACTGAACGGCGCCATTAAGATCCCTGAGTCTCTGGCGAGCTGTGCTGGTCGCTAAAATGTGTCTGACCGTGAAAGCATTGAGCACCAGAATCTGAAGAATTGGGAGAGCCGATGTTAGAATGTGGTGGAGGGACTCAAGTGTGACCCAGAAACGAGAGTAATAAACCGACAATGTTGCCAAACAAAACCAGGGTCCATGCCACAGCCAATATCGAGGGGTGAGCATAAAATACCATAAAATGTTCATGAACACGTTCAACACAGTCAATGTTCCCAAAACCACAGCTGCCGTTTTCTCACTGCAATATTTACATTTTAGCTTTTGGCAACAAATAGCAACAAATCGATCAAAGGTGAAAGCGACGGTGAACCAGACAGAACAGTCAGTAGCTGCATAAAGCAAGACGGCATGGATATTACACACTGGGATTTTCCTCAGGAAATAAAAGAGTTCGTTATAAACAATGGGTATGTGTCTCAATATCAGGTCGATTATAATGACCAGTAGGTCCGTCACTGCCATGGCCACCAAGTAAAGTCTGACACATGGAGACAATGCACAATCTTTATAAAGCAGGACGTAGATCGTCACTACGTTAACTGAGAGGAAAGAAAGTAAATTATACATCAGCCTGGAGGTAAAGTTGACAGGTTATTTGAGAAGCCAATGAAATTATCAAATGTATTCAGAGATTTATTAACGTAATTGGAGCTGAAATAACAAATGAGAAAGTCTGAATACTGACAAAAATGTGATGGAAACAACGACAAACCATCCCTCCCCAAACATACAGGCACGCATCCATGAGAACAGACAGTTCTCGAATATTCCCACCCACTTGATCACTCGAGAGCAGACACATGTCTCTTCTTCACAATTCCTAAGGCGAAAAGGTGAAAATATTGGCAATAGACAGTTACTAGCAATATCGGAGAGAGAATGTCCCAAGAAATGTCGGTTACAGAACTGTACGAGGAATGTCAGGTGCAAATGTGTCAGGGATTGTCGAATATAGTATTTTCCATGGATGTTTGGGTGCAGAATGTTCTTGGGAATGTCGGTCATAAAATGTTCCGGGGAAAGGCCGTATAGAATGTGATAGGGTCGGAAAGACTCATAGACAAAGGCGCATTAAGTTTCTTGAGATCCACTCAGCCTAAGGGTGCAATCTCTCCCCAAACCCAACTCAACTGAGCACTTTGTGCACAAAAACAATGTGATTAAGACAACATCTTGATCATTTGATTCAGATCACCATTTTCCTTTGTACAGATACCATCCCTTTTTCAGAAATCACACCCACTCCCTTCTCAGTTTTATCTTACACGCCCATCTGTAAAGTTTTTGGGTATTGAGTTTCCAGTATCATTCACCCTGTAGCCTTGTCTCTCTAATGTCATTAAATCGTATTAATTTCCTTCAATGTATGCACAGAATTCCTCAGGTTTAAGGGGGATTTGGATGAATTGCAGAATTGGGCTGAGAATCGGCAAATGGAATTCAAAGTGAGGGGATTAACCTTTGTGAGGATAACAGGAAGGCAAAAAACCTGGTCAATGGAAATATTCTTGGTAGTGTGGATGTGCAGAGGGATCTTGGTGCCATGTGCATCGAGCCCTGAAAGTTGCCACACAGGTTGATAGTGTTATCAAGAAGGCATACGGTGTGTCAGGTTTTCTTGGTAAAGGTATCGAGGGTTGTAAAAGGGAGCATAGCTGTAAAGTGATTGGAGACAGATGTCAGATGCAGGTTCATTATTCTGAGTGTGGTAAGGCGTGGAATGCCTTGCTTGCCAAAGTCGTTTATTCAGCGACATTAGAGGTGTTTAAACACCCCTTTGTGATGAATTTGGATGATGATGGGATAGTGCAGGGGGATGGGCTTAGATTAGTTCACAGGTCGGCGCAACATCAAGGGTTGAAGGTCTTGCTCTGCACTGTATTGTTGTTTTTCAAATGCACCTAACCTACACATCTCTGAACACTATGGGCAATTTAGCATGGCTCATGCATCTAAATTTCACATCTGTGGATTGGGAGATGAAATCAGAGCAACCAGAGGAAACCCACGCAGAAATGGGGAGAACGAGCAATCTCCACATAGACAGTTGCCAGAAGCTGGAATCGACACTGGTTGCCTCGCCCTGTGAGAAAGCAGTGCGAACCACTGAGCTATGGTGCCACCCAAGGTCCTGAGTTGGAATGATTCATGAAACCCCATCACGATACCAAGGTATATCAACTTCGACCGGCAAGACAGACCCACCAGTGGTGGATGCTCTGTGAGACCCAGTCAGGAAGCAATTTAGACTGGAATTTCCCAACATTAATTCCAGAACCCACGAAATCTCATGGCAACAGGTCAGAGATTGTCAAGGGAATCTACTGCCGTACACACCACCCCTCCATGATAACTCCGTTTCCCTCGATTTGGAAAGCAAAGTGGAGGGAGCACTGTGGGTGACAAGGACATAGAACATTCTCTGGGTATGGAAGCTCAATGTCCATCTCTGGGAATGTCTCCACAGGCCAACCACTGACGGAACAGGACGTGGCCCAGAATACTCAACAGCCGGAATGTGGGACGTGATCGGAGATCCAACAAGTGGGAAACATTCTCACCAAACTCAATGTCACAGATGGATCTGTCCCTAACAGAACTTGTAGGAGCACCCAGCACACAGAATTTTTGGAGGAACTGTCTCTGCCTCATAGTGAAAATACTGCCCACTGTGTTATGTAGCACTACCTCCTATGAAGTAGGACACGCTTATTCAGGCCAGAGCAAATGGGACCAGGGATCCACGAGTCACAGTGGGCTAACAGAAGCTGCAGTATCAGTGGCCTTCCCATTATCAAAAAGTCGGAATTCGGCTCTTGTCTGATGGTTCCAAGAATTTCTCCACCATTCGTAACCACACCTATCCTGAAACAGGTTATTAAGCGCATCAAGAGTTTTAAAAAGGGTCACACTTACGCCATTCATTTGTTCGTGGCTGTAATTCAGCAGTTAGAGCAGGTCTTTTAATCTCTCATGCCAGTTACACAAGAACGATAAGAAAACATACAGCCTTTCAAAACTGAGACACTGGAATGCGGGGTCGACTGGTTACTGAGCCGTAAGCAAGGATAAATTTGGGTTGAATCAGTCTCTGCTGAAAATGTGTTGCTGGTTAAAACACAGCAGGTTAGGCAGCATCCAAGGAACAGGAAATTCGATGTTTCGGGCATAAGCCCTTCATCAGGAATCATCCTGATGAAGGGCTTATGCCCGAAACGTCGAATTTCCTGTTCCTTGGATGCTGCCTAACCTGCTGTGCTTTAACCAGCAACACATTTTCAGCTGTGATCTCCAGCATCTGCAGACCTCATTTCTAACTTGAATCAGTCTCTATCAGTTTAATAGAAATGATCGACTGCAGTGACACAGAGACCAATGAGGAGACCCAAACTATATTTGCAACCAATAGCAATGATTTAGATAAATGTAACAAATGTATTCTGAGCAAAATTGTCACCAACTATAACATAGTGAGGAAACGAAGTTATCAAGAGAAGGTAGAGTGTATGTAAATGGATAAGCAATGGGCATCAATTTGGTTGATGGAATATCACATGAGAACTGTGAAGCTATGAATGTTTCAAGAAAAATGAATGGCTGTATATTACATAACTGGAAAGAGATTACAGGACTTTGTGATGCAGTGCATACTGCGGGTTTCACTCTGACACTTTCACACATCTGAAGCGTTTCTCCATCTCTATGATGGGCTGCTCCCTGTTGCTGTCAGGGAGCCTCTTGCTCTCAGTGTACCTTGGACATTTTTATGTGGTTGGTTGGCGCTGTGGAATGAAGAAGGGGAGGGTACTTCCAACCGTTATCAATGGGGTATCCATGAAGCAGAGGCCATCATTTATTTCTACGTGGAGACTGAAGACGATGGGAATGGCTGCCTGCTTCTGAAGGAAGAGGCTGTGGCTGCGGCCAGGACAGTGCATATTTACCAACATGCTGTGCTGTGCATGGGAACACTGCAACATCAATGGAGTGATAGACCCAGGGCTCAAATACAAGACTGAGAACCAAAAAATGCATTATCATATCATCTGAAATGGTTGGTTGCATGAAATTCTCAATCCACCTCACAGAACCAGTCTGGACACCATGAACCCGGAGAAAATGTCTGTTCAGCAGGAGAACTCAGCAATCTGACGAGTGCAGAAAATTGCCGATTACAGCGGTTCATTGATCATTAAACCAGAACTAGATATCTCTCCAGCACGCCGACCGGATTGATCAGCAATGAGTGAGTGTGTCTGTGTGATTGAATCTGTGTTTGTTCCTGTGTCTTATTCTGTATCTCTCTGTGTGTAGTTGTGTGCATAGCTCTGTATGTGTGTCGATTGCATGTGCCTGCGTGTGTGGCTCTGTACATGACTGTGTGTGCATTTATGTACGTCGGTGTGTATTGAAAAATATAATAATCAATATTTTTCTTTCCATGTCGAAGCTATTCGTCATTTATCTTTTCATTACACCTTGAGCATCATTGTTTTGGTTGTATATGTAAATGGATAAGCAATGGACATCAATTTGGTTGATGGAATATCACGTGAGAACTGTGAAGCTATGAATGTTTCAAGAAAAATGAATGGCTGTATATTACATAACTGGAAAGAGATTACAGGACTTCGTGATGCAGGAACACGAGAAAAGCAAAGAACAATCCTCCAACTTCTTTCTGAACAGGGACAGGAGAATGTTTCAAGGAGCAGTTTGAGTAGGAAACCTCTTCCCCAGAAATCTGTGGTACCTGTGCATATGCAATTTATTCAAAGATGTGTTACTTAGATATTTGACAGAAAAATGAGTCAAGGATAATGAACTACAGATCGGGAAGTGTGGTTCAGATCACAACTCGGGAAGCCACGATCTTATTGCGTGTTGAAGCAACACCAGAATATCAATTATCCGACTGGTGTTGCTGAGTCCTATGTTGCTACTTCCCATTCGGCCCGCCAAATCTGTAGAATAGGACCACCGGAGGTCAATTGCACCGTACATAGGGTGCACAGAAACAGACTAGACCATTCATTACTTCAAGACTGCCACACACGATTTGATGTGGGTGAGAAAATGCGTTTGGGGAAAAAATTGGGGACTGATGTGAAATTTTCCTTGTCTCCATTTGTTGGTCACGTTGTAAACATAGAACATAGAACAATTCAGCGCAAACAGGCCCCTCATCACTCGATGTTGCGCTGACCTATGAGCTGAGCAACGCCCATCCCATCATCAGCCATGTGCTTATCCAAGGATTGTTTAAACATCCCTCATGTGGCTAAGATAACTACATTGTCCGGCAGGGCATTCCACGCCGTTATCACTCTCTGAGTTTAGAACCTGCCTCTGATATCTGTCTTTAGTCTATCACCCCGCAATTTGCAGCTATGACACCTCATACAAGCTGGCGACATCATCCCATGTCCAACTCCTGTGCCAATAGCATCGATGACAACTTTAAAAGGTTTTGAAAAATCTGGTCTAGCTAAAACTAGTGTGTTGGTTAAATTTGCTTTCAAATGTTTGAATGCCTCCTGGCATTGTTGTGTTCACTGAAACTTTGTGTTCTTCTTCAGGAATTCAATAGACAATAGACAATAGACAATAGGTGCAGGAGTAGGCCTTTCACTCCTTCGAGCCCGCACCACCATTCAATATGATCATGGCTGATCATTCCTAACTAATATCGTCTTCCTGCCTTATCTCCATAACCCTGGATTCCACTACATTTGAGAGCTCTATCCAGCTCTTTCTTAAATGAATCCAGACAATGGGCCTCCACTGCCCTCTGGGGCAGAACATTCCATACAGACACCACTCTTTGGGTGAAGAAGTTTCTCCTCATCTCTGTCGGTATTTTTAAGCTGTGTCCTCTGGTTCGCCACTCACCCAACAGCAGAATCATGTTTCCTGCTGCCAGAGTGTCCAATCCTTTCATAATCTTATATGTCTCAATCAGATCCCCTCTCAGTCTTCTAAACTCAAGGGTATACAAGCCCAGTCGCTTCAGCCTTCCAGTGTTAGGTAATCCCGCCATTCCAGGAATTGACCTCGTAAACCTACGCTGCACTCCCTCAGTAGCCAGAATGTCTTTCCTCAACTTTGGAGACCAGAACTGCACGCAGTACTCCAGGTGTGGTCTCACCACTGCCCTGTACAACTGCAGAAGCACCTCTTTGCTTCTATATTCAATTCCTCTTGTTATGAAGGCCAGCACGCTATTAGCCTTCTTCACTACCTGCTGTACCTGCATACTTGCCTTCATTGACTGGTGTACAAGAACACCATGATCTCTCTGTACTGCCCCTTTACCTAAATTGATTCCATTGAGGTAGTAATCTGTCTTCCTGTTCTTGTCACCAAATTAGACAACCATACATTTATCCACATTAGTCTGCATCTGCCATGCATCTGCCCACTCACCTAACTTGCCCAGGTCACTTTATAATGTCCTAACATCCTCATCACATTTCACCCTGCCGCCAAGCTTTGTATCATCAGCAAATTTGTTAATGTTGTTACTGATACCATCTTCTATATCATTAACATATATTGGAAAAAGCTGCGGTCCCAGCACGGATCTCTGCGGTACCCCACTGGTCACTGCCTGCCATTCCAAAATGGAGCGGTTTATCACTACACTTTGTTTCCTATCAGCCAACCAATTTTCAATCCAATCTAGTACTTTGCCCCAATACCGTGCGCCCTAATTTTACTCACCGACCTCCTGTGTGGGACTTTTTCAAAAGCTTTCTGAAAGTCCAGGTACACTACATTTACTGGATCTCCCTCGTCCATCTTCAGAGTTATATCCTCAAAAAATTTAAGAAGATTAGTCAAGCATGATTTCCCCTTCATAAATCCATGCTGACTCTGTCCTATCCTGTTACTACTATCCAGATGTGCCGTAATTTCAACATTTTTAATAGACTCGAGCATCTTTCCCAACAGTGAGGTCAGACTAACTGGTCTATAATTTCCTGCTTTTCCTCTCCCACCTTTCTTAAAAAGTAGCATAACATTAGCCACCCTCCAATCCTTAGGAACTGATCCCAAATATATCAAACTCTGGAAAATAATCACCAACGCATCCACGATTTCCCGAGCCATCTCCTTCAGTTATCTGGGATGTAGACCATCAGGCCCCGGAGTCTTATCAACCTTCAGACCTAACAGTCCCTCCAACACCAAATCCTGGCAAACATACATTCCCTTAAGTTCAGGTCCTTCAGCCACTGTTACCTCAGGGCGATTGCTTCAGTCTTCCCCAGTGAACACAGATCTGAAGTACCCATTTAATTCATCTGCCATTTCTTTGTTCCCCGTAATATATTCGCTTGTTTCTGTCTTCAAGGGCCAAATTTTTGTCCTAACCATTTTTTGCCTTTCACATACTTAAAAAAGCTTTTACTATCCTCCTTTATATTATTACCCACTTTACCTTCGTGCCTCATTTTACCTGTGCGTATTTCCTTTTTAGTAATGCTCTGTTGCTCTTTAAAAGCTTCCCAGTCCTCTGTATTCCCACTTATCATTGCTATGTTATACTTTTCCTCTTTTAACTTTATATGTTTCTTAACTTCCCTTGTCAGCCACGGCTGCCCATGCCTCCTCCTGGGATCTTTCTTCCTTTTAGGAATGAACTGATCCTGTAACTTCTGCATTATACACATAAGTATCCGCCATTGTTCCTCCATGGTCATCCTGCTAAGGTATTGCAACATTCGCCAGCTCCTCCCTTATAGGTCCATAGTTCCCTTTATTCAATAGAAGTACTGTCACTTCCGACTGTACCCTCTCCCTCTCAAATTGCAGATTCAAGCTTATTGTATTCTGGTCACTACTTCCCAATGGCTCCTTCGCTTCGAGGTTTCTGACCACTTCTGGTTCGTTACACAATACCACATCCAGAATTGCCTTCTCCCTGGTCGGCTCCAGCACCAGCTGCTCTAAGAATCCATCTCTGAGGCACTCTACAAAGTCTCTTTCTTGAGGTCCAATGCCATCCTGATTCTCCCAGTCGATCTGCATGTTAAAATTCCCTATAACAACTGTAGTAACATCTTTGCGGCAGGCCATTTTCAGCTCCTGATTTATCTTACATCCGACATACAGACTACTGTTTGGGTGCCTGTAGATGACTCCCAAGAGGGTCTTTTTACCCTTAGTATTTCGCATCTCGATCCAAACTGAAACTAAATCCCCTGAGTCGAGGTCCCCCGCGCAAGGGACTGAATATCCTCCCTTACTGACAAGACTGCTCGTCAGTCTGTCCTTATGATAGCACGTGTAGCCTTGAATATTCATTTCCCAGGCCCTGTCCACTTGAAGCCACGTCTCAGTTATCCCCACAATATCGTATCTGCCAGTTTCCAAAAGACCCTCAAGCTCATCCATCTTTTGTCTAATGCTTCGTGCATTCATATATAGTATTTTAAATTTGTTACTGCTCTCACCCTTCCCATCAACCCCTATTTCACTCAACCTTACTGCATGATCCCTTTCCGCTACCACAAAATATACCCCAGTGATCCAAGAACTTAAATCCTTGCTTCCTGCACCAGTTCCCCAGCCACTCGTTCAAGTCCATTTTCTCCCTGTTTCTGGCCACACCAGCCCGAGATACTGGAAGCAAGCCGGAGATAACCACCTTGGACGTCCCGCTTTTCAGCCTTCTTCCTAGTTCTCTGAAGTCCCGCTGTCGTATGTACCTCCTCTTCTTCCCGACACCATTTGTGCCGACATGTACCACCACCACTGGCTCTTCACCCTTGTCCTTGAGGAATTCCCGAACTCTGTCTGCGATGTATTTCACCCTGGCACCCGGAAGGTAACACACCATCCTTAAATCCCGTCTGCTGCCACAAAAACCCCGGTCAGTTCCTCTCACGACGGTGTCCCCTATTACTACTCCTCTGTGCGATGTCCGAATCCTCCGCTCTGCCTCAGCGCCAACTTTTGATTGACAGACCTGGCCGCCTTGTGAACTGACCGTGTCATCAGTCTCTACTGTTTCCAACAGCTTCAACTTGTGCCTGAAAGGTACTTCTCCTGGGGTCTCTTGCACCTGTCTCCTCTTTGCCTTCCTCATCGTCTGTTCTCTTCTGCTCTCTTCTGGCATGATTGGTGTAATAACCTCGCTGAAGGTCTTGTCCAGAAAGATCTCGTTCTCTCGGATAAGCCTAACGTCCTCGAAGTCTTTCATCGGCGCTGCAGTATGCTCGGTCAATAGCTGAATGTGCACACACTTTCCACACATATCAGCCAGACACACCAGAGTCGTTGACCTCCCACACCAAGCACGTAGCGCACTGAACCAACTGAGCAGTCATGTCTTCACTCTCTTCAACTGTGGCATAATCACTTCACTCAACCTCCTTGTCAAAGATTCCTGAGCTGAAGCCTCACTCTTCGATCCAAACTTCCTTAGGCCCTCTTTTTGTGGCAAGTCTGTGGACTCTTAATTTGGGTTAGTGGAGGGGGGAGGGAGGGAGACCCTACTTTGAAGCACCATTCCATTAATGGTGCAAGTACACTGCTGAAGTTTGGAACAAAATTCCAATACAATACACCGAGTCCTAAGAATCGAAGCGCCTCTTTCTTCGAGGTTTGGAGTGGCAATTCCTCAATGTCCTTCTTCTTTGACCTTCAACCTTCCATGACCGGTGTTGTGTCGCAAAAACGTCGCCTCTGCTTTTGTGAATTCTGTTTTCTTTATGTTTATCACCAGATTTGCTTCTCGTAGTCGTTCAAAGAGCTCTGCCAACTGCACCATGTGATCTTTTGTGAACTTATTAAAGATAATCCGTCGTCCAAATAGACCGCACAGTCTGTTAACCCATCCACAGCTCTGTTCTTGAGTCTTTGGAAGGAGATGGGCGCGATTGTCATTCCAAAGGGCATAACTTTGAATTGATATCGCCCATTTAGGGTAATAAACGCAGAAGTTCATTTCGCCATCTCTGATAAAGGTACCTGCCTGTGAGCGCGCATAAAGTCCAACTTGGTGATGGAACTGCATTTTTCCCAATTTCTCAATACAGTTCTCCAATCTTGGAATTGAATATCAGTCTGATTTTTGTAACTGTGTTGACCTTCCCATAATCCAAACATCACTGGTTATCAACCAGTTTGGGAACTAAGGCAATTGGCTAACTCCACTCGCTCTGGCTTGGTTCCATGCTGTCCTCTTTCAACATAGCCTCCACCTCCTTCTGGACCTGCCTGGCTTTGAAATGTCTAAGCTGATAGGGGTGCGGTTTTATCGTTGTAGTCGTCCCTGCGTCTGTTTCATTTATAATAGCGTTAACCCTCCCCATCTGATTTCTGCGTATGTCCTTATCCCCTGAATTAACACACCTTTCCACTGCGTTTTATGCTCATGAGACAGCATACTATCTATCCCACTCCTCAATGCCTTCTTCATTTTTAAATCTACCGTGAGGCACATCAAAATCCAAGCCATCTAGATTAGATTCCTCACTCTGAAGGGCACTAATGAATAACTGTTTTTCCAGGTCTTTCTCTCTATATCATACGAGTTCAACATGGTCACCTGACATCCCCAATACCATTCTTTCCTCTCTGGCATCTTTTCAAGATAGTTCACCTGGTTAAACAGTTTCGCAAACTGATAGGGACCACTATGCTTGTATGTTATTTCCCAGGTGCTCGAGTCAGCGATGTCACCGATCAGCTGCAGAGCATTCTAAAAGGGGAGGGTGAACAGTCAGTTGTTTTGGTGCATATAGACACCAATGATACAAGTAGAAATCGAGACAAGGCTCTGAAAGAAGAATTCAGGGAGCGAGGAGAGAAGTCAAAGGGGAGGACCACAAAGGTAGTGATCTTGGGATTATTATCGGTGCCACATGCTAGCCAGCGAAGAAATGAAAAAAAAAGGCAGGATGAACACGAGGCATGGGGGATGGTGTAGGAGTGAGGGGTTCAGATTTGTCGGAGATTGGGAGCGATTCTGGGGAAGTTGGGACTGTTACCAAAGGGCCATCTACATCTGAACCAGAATGGAACCAATGTCCTTGCGGGAGTTTTTTGCCACTGTTGTTGGGGAGGTTTTCAACTATTGTGGCAGGGGAATGAGAACCAGAAGAGAAAACAAGTAGGCAGCGAGGATGAACCTGGAGACTAAGAATTATGAAAATAATATTAATGAAGGGAAGGATAGGCAGACAGCACGTGAGCATAAAAGAACTGGTGGCCTGAAATGCATCTATTTTCATACAAGGAGTATAGTGCATGAGGCAGATGAACTTAGGGAGGGGATTGGTGCCTGGGAGTATGACATTATTGCCATCACAAGGAAGGCACCTGATTGAAGGAAGGGCATCATGACTTGGCAACTAAATATTCCAGGATATGGTCAGTTAAGACAGGGCATGGAGGCGAGTAAAAGAGGAGGTGGAGAACCATTGCTGGTCACGGCTGTGCTAAATGAGGACACTATGGCAGTCTTGGATAGTGAGGCATTATGGGTGGAGCTGAGAAATAAGAAGGGTGCAGTTACATTGTTGGGGCTGTATTACAGACCTCCCAAGGCGGGAGGTTGAAGAACAAATAGGTAAACAGATGATGAATAGATGTAAAGGCAATAGGTTAGTGGTGATGGGAGATTTCTATTTCCCAACATTGACTGCGTTACACTAAGCGTCAGAGTTCTGGATGGATTAGAATTTGTACGAAGCGTCAGGGGAGTTTTCCAAAGCAGTATTTCAATTGTCCGAGGAGGGGAAGGTCATATTCCACCTGGAACTGGGGAACGAGCCAGGACAATTAGTAGGTGTGGTGGGGGATTTCTTTGGGAACCGTGACCACAATTCTGCATGTATTAGAATAGTCATAGATAAAGAGGAGAGTGTTCCTCAGTGAAGGGTACTAAACTGGGCCAAAGCCAATTATACCAAAATTATGCAGGAGCTGGGAAATGTGGACTGGGCAAAGCTATTTGAAGGGAAGTCCACATTTGAGATGTGGGAGGCTTTCAAAAATAGGTTAACACTAGTGCTGGATAGGCATGTCCCGTTGAAGGCAAAGGATATGAAGGGCAAGATTCGTGAACCATGGATGACAAGAGAAATTGTACCTCTGGCGAAAAGGAAAAGGAAAGCATATTTCATGACCCATTGGTGTAGGGAGCCAAGAACAGAACGGACCCTGGAGGAATATCGGAAGAGTTGGACAAGTCTTAAACAAGGAATCAGACGGGCTAAAAAGGGTAATGAAATAGTTTTAGCGAGCAGAACTAAGGAAATTCCCAAAGCATTTTATTCTTATATAAGATGCAAGTGGGTAACTAAAGAAAGGATTTGTCCACTAAAAGATAATGAAGGAAGGCTGTGTATCGAACCTGAGAGAATGGGTGAGATCCTGGATGATTACTTTGCATCAGTCTTCACTGAGGAGAGGAACATAATGAATGTTGCGATTAGAGACAGAAGTCTGATTAGTCTGGATCACGATGGCATAAGTAGGGAAGATATGTTGGGTATGGCTAGAGGTTATTAAGGTGGACAAATCCCTAGGACCTGGGATTGAGGATGCTGAGGGAGGCGAGAGAGAAAATAGCTGGGACCCTGACAGATATCTTGATGGCATTTTAAATACAGGTGAGGTGCCGGAGGACTGGAGAGTAGATTATGTTGTCCCCCTATACAAGAAGGGTAGTAGGGATATTCCGAATAACTACAGAACAGTGAGCCAGACGTTGGTGGTGGGGAAGTTACTGGAGAGGGTTCTAAGAGATAGGATCTATTTATATTTAGAAAGGAATGAGCTAATCAATGATAAGCAACATGGTTTTGTGCGGGGGAGATCGTGTCCTACCAACTTAATAGAGTTCTTCGAGGATGTGATCAAATTGTTGGATGACGGATGGGCTGTTGATCTCATACACATGGACTTTATTGAGGCGTTTGATAAGGTTCGCCATTGTAGACTAATAGACTAATAGAGAAAGTGAAGACTCAGTTTGCTCCAGCTAGGTGGATGAAGAACTGGTTGAGCAACAGGAGACAGAGTAGCAGTTGAAGGGAGTTTGTCGAAATGGAGAATGATGACCAGAAAGATGTTCCACATGGGTCAGTATTTGTCCACTGTTGTTGTAATATATATAAATGATCTAGAAGAGAGCACTGTTGGTATGATCAGCAAGTTTTCAGATGACACAAAGATTGGTGGAGTAACAGAAAGCATAAGGAACTGTCAAGGAATACAGGAAGATATAGATAGATTGGACAGAAAAGTGGCAGATAGCTTTCGATCCCGACAAATGTGAGGTGATGCATTTCGGCAAGTCTAATTCTCGAGCGAATTATACACTGAATGGAAGAGCCTTGGGAAAAGTTGATGGTCAGAGAGATTTGAGAATGCAGGTCCATTGTACCCTTAAGGTTGCTTCACAGGTGGATTGATTGGTCAAGAATACACATAGTATGCTTGCCTTCATTGGACGGGAAGAGCTGGCAAGTCATGCAAAAACCGTACAAGATATTGGTTCGGCCGCATTTAGAATATTCTGTACAGTTCTGGTCGCCACATTACCGAAAGGATGTGGACGCATTGGGGAGGGTGCAGAGAAGGTTTACGAGGATGTTGCCTGGTATGGAAGGTGCTAGCTATGAAGAGAGGTTGAGTACGTTAGATTTAATTTAACTAGAAAAAAGGAGATTGAAGGGGTACCTGATTGAGGTTTGCAAAATCATGAAGAGTATAGACAGGGTGGATCGATTCAAACTTTTTCCCAGGGTGAAGGATTCAATAACCAGAGTTCATGCTTTCAAGGTGAGAGGAGGAATGTTTAAGGAGGATACACGCAGCAAGTACTTCACACAGAGGATGGTGGGCGTTTGGAATGCATTGCCAGCAGGGGTGGTAGAGACAGGCACGGTAGATTCATTTAAGTTGTTTCTGGACATCTGCATGAGTAAGTGATGAGCAGAGAGACACAAATGCTTAGGAATTTACTGACATGCTTAAGCAGTACATTTTATCAGCTCCTGCTTGAAGATGCAAAGGAACTGTTCCTGGGCTGTAAATTTTATTTGTTCTTTGGTCTTGGCCTTGCTTTTAAGAGATCTCCTACCATTGGTAACAGTACGAACACATCAACCCGTCGGGAAAAAGTCCGAGGCTGAGAGTATTTAGCTGCCACCTGCTTCATTCTGTGCTGTCCTCTTTCGGTATTGGTTAGCTAACTCACTTACTCGACTTAATCTCTCCCTCTCCTCCGTTGCATAATCAAAGTGTGAGACGTCCAACTGTGGTACTGTTACATTTTCTTTCATTAATTTCAAAGGACATCTTCATTTCAAATATTAACACGAAAAGCGTGAACGAAGTGGATTCGTTTGGTTCATTTCTCGTGTCAAACGATAGAATGAGATTCCTTTATCCCAATCATTGGGATAATCCATACAAAATGCTCTCAACATGTTCTTCAAGGTCTGATGTTACCTTTTTATGACTCTCTGGGATTCAGAGTGATACGCACTGTTTTTAAAATGCTGTATACCAAAACTATCCAAAATCTCCTTAAACACCGAAGAGTAAATTTTGACACTTGGTCGGAATGTAGCCCATACTATATGAAGAAAGGTACTAAGTCCTCTACCAGCTTTTTTGCCTTGATGCGCCATAATAGACTTCCCTCTGGATGTTTGGTAGACACAGCCATTATATTTAATGAGTACTGCTTCCCACTTTTACTTCTTGGGAGAGGACTTACACAAACTAGTATAACCATCGTGAAATGTTCTCCAAATGCAGGAATTGACAACAAAAATGCTGGCTTTATTACCGCCTGAAGCCTTCATACCATTTGAAGTGCATGACCCGTATGGCAAAGGTTAAGCACGTCTTTGTGCATTCCAGGACAAGGAACATGCTTTTGTACCTTAGCCTGAGTCTTTCATACCCCAAGGTGACCTCCTACAGCTAGTTTATGTGCTACCGATATCACCTCCACTCTGGATGCTACCGGCGAATCAATCTGGTGTACTTTGGCCCATTTCTCCTCTAAACCGACCTGCCGTGGACTCCATTTTCTTCTTAGGATTCTATCTTTCAGATAATAAACCTCAGGAATGTTATCTGCCTCAAGTTTGGCGTACATATCCACATTGTATATCTCATCGTCTTATCCTGCTATTGCACATCATTTAGGCTTTCAGAACTGATGTTTCTGTCTGAGCCTGTACCTGTTCAGGTTTTTCCTGCACCACAACGTCAAACAGGATGTCCGCTGTTTGAACCTCAACTCCTTAATGTCTCTCCTTAGTTTGTGCTTTGTAGTGCGACTCATGATAGTGTGATCTTTTACTCCACCGTCTGGGACAATACTAGGATATTTCTGTTTGAACTTCTCAGTTCCTTGGTGTTCCTGGGGTTCTCAAAAACAAGGAGTATCACTCCCACCATGTACCCCACTAAATCATTCCCAAGAACAAATTGAATTCCTGGAACTGAAAATCTGTCAATCGCTCCCACAGTAACCTTCCAGACTTGAGTTGGCAATTCAAACTGATCTAACATCTATCGCACAAATTTTCACACTCTCAAGTTGCATGTCAGAAAGAGTAGAAATTCGCAAATATCTTACTTTCGAAATATCTTACTTTTAGCGACTGTTTAGATACTGTATCTCTCAAAATTATAACATCTTTTCCTTCTCCCTTGTACAAATTCATAAGCCGTTAATATCGTCCGTCTGACACCACTTCATTATTTATTGATGCTTCATCTGACAGCGCGACAAATACGTCACCAGCTGTGCTTACCAGGTTAGTCTGAACAAGTATTATCAATAAACCATCGTACCACGCCATCTGCCTAGCCTTTTGTCAAATGAAATACAAAAGTATTCAACATGTTTGTAATTAAAATGTGGCAGAGTTGGGAAAAAGTTTGCCCATATCATTACCTTCTCTTCTAATCTCAATCCTGTTAATTTGACATTGCTGACTAAGTCGCAAATTCTCAAGTTCAAATTCACTTTCTTGTTTTGCTCAAATACAGCCTTCCATCTCGTTTTCTCCTCTCTTTCTCTTTCCCTTTCTTTCTCTCTCCCTTTCTTCTTTCTCTCTCTTCCCTTCTTCTCTCTCTCTCTTTACTCAGCTAAAAACCTTCTCTCTCTCTTTTCCCCCCTCTCTCCCTTTCTTTATCTTCGAATTCCATTTTCCTCGCATGTAATTTGAGTCTTTCTGCCTCGTCTGCACTGATCTGTTTCTCTAACACACTTATGTGTTTCAGTAATTCCCATACACTTTCAGCTTTACTTTTGTCCTTTGTTAAACCCAATCTGGTTTATTTGCTAATTCTAAAATTATGGCCTTTTACTTTCCTTCTAACTTCTCTTCGCAAATTTGAGAATTATCGTCAAACCGCAGAAATTCTTCAGCAGTTTTAAGAGTCATTTTTCACACTTTTAATTTATCGAACAACAAGCCACCGAAATTAAATTGTCTCACGTCTCTTTTATTTAAAGATCAAATACACTGACTTTCAAGTGTTTGAAATCACTGGACTTTTTTCGTAAACGAAATGTGTTTACATCTTCCCAAATGTCAGGTTGGACGTGTCTAAATCTGTTCATTTCACGAATCCAAGACTCAAACTTTCTAATCCTGGCGACGAGCCCCCAAACTATTATGATACGTGGAAAACCCTTCTGAGGATACATAACTCAGTTTAAACAGTGTCTTGGGATGTATAGTCAAGGATACACATCTTCATGGGCAGTCTGTTCAAGGTCATGGGAAAAGGAAAAAAACGAAAAGAGGTTAATGTCACACATTACTTTCATCCAAATGGTCCTTCACAATCGCTTTGTTTGCATCTTTTTCTCTCTCTCTCTTTCTTGGTCCATCTATTCAACTCACTCTTTCTCCCCTTTACAACAATTACCCATGTCATCGGCATCAATCGGAATATTTACTAGCTGCTTTCAAGTCTCATATGTGGAGAGAGTTATCGAAATATTTTTTTTCTCCCGTCTGAGTTCAGATTTCCTAACACGCTTATGATAAAATATTTCTTGTTGTAATAATGGCCAGAGAAGAGCCGGATCTATGAAGTTTGAAGAGAAACTAAAGCGTAGATAATGTTTTGTTCATCAACAGTACTGACACGGAGGTGGAGACTGTGGACTTGATGCAGCTGCTCAGTGATGAGAGAATACTGTGACATAACTCATTTCAGGTCAAAAAGGATCTTGAGGTCGTGAACAGTCTTGGTCTCAGATGTTTGTGAGGGAAGATTTGAAATTCGAGCACAACGAACAGAATTTGTGGCTGAAAATGAAGAAAATACTTCCTGTCTTTGTAAAATATAAATAACAGAAATACTCGGTTTATGGAATTAATAAATGACCAGATACAGAGATACTTACCAGGAAGACCAACAATTACAAGGGTGGGATAGTAACCGGCTTGAATAATCATGAGTGCACTCCATATCTTCCAACTTAATTCTGACCTGGAAAAATAGTGAAGACCGCTGGATAAACTCCTGTCCATTGTGGAAACATTATTCCAGTCAAATGTTCTCAGATTCTGATACGTTGTTGTAACATTCCAGTCAATTGTTTTCAGATTCCGATCCATTTCTGGAACAATCCAGTCTAACGTTCTTAGATTATGATGCCTTGTTGGAAAACTCCAGACTAAAGTTGTCTGGTTCTGATATCTCTTTCCTCTGTCTCTGCAGCTGCTGATACGTGTGAGTGTCGAACTGACATTGTAACTGCTGTTACAACGAGATAATGCATAGGAAGAAGCCCCCTACTGAGAGCACAAGGGAATTCTGCAGTGTCACAATTGGAATCCATTAGTCTCACATTAATCACAGTCACTGAACAAACAGTCCCAGTTAACCCCTCTCACGACAGTACTTTCAGCTCACAATAATAACTGGACTGGATTGGATCTTGTAATTGCAGGTTTATTGATCTTATCTCCTAGTGTCACTTGCTCTAATGAAGCTAGTGGTGCCGAAGCATGATAGATATTTTCCTTTCACCGGCTAGTTAACTCTGCTGTGTTGTCCATGTCCAATGTTGGAGGTGACTGAAGCCTTCCACCACCGATTACTCACACCGCTCCCCACCCTGCCACCCGCAAACCAAACGCCTATAAAAAGCAAGCAATCAGAAGATTATGACTGGGCCTAGTAGCCATGACTGTTTACAGGAAACATGGATTTGGCTGGATGTTCCTCTAACTGTGGAATTAAAGCAACGTCGTATGTTCAGCACCAATGTCCATAGAGCATAGAGTCATAGATTCATAGAGATGTACAGCACAGAAACAGAGCCTTCAGCCCAACTCAACTATGCCAAACAGATATCCCAACCTAATCTCATCTCACTTGCCTGCACCCGGTCAGTATCTCTACAAAACGTTCCTCGTCATATACCCATCCAGATACCTTTAAAATGTTGCAATTGTAGCAACCTCCACCACTTGCTGTGGCAGTTCATTCCATACACGTACCACCCTCTGATTGGAAACGTTGCCACATAGATATCTTTTATATCTTTCCACTCTCACCTTAAACCTATGCTGTCTAGTTCTGGAGTTGCCCACCCCAGGGAAAAGAATTTGTCTATCTATTCTATCACGCCCCTCATGGTTTTATAAATTCCTATAAGTTTACCCCTCAGTGTCTGACTCAGGGAAAACAGCCTATCCTTTTCAGAACTTCCCTGTAGCTCAAATCCTCCAATTCTGGCAAGATTGTTGTAAATCTTCTCTGAACTCATTCAAGGTCCCCACATTCTGCTGTTACGAATGAGACCATAATTGCACGCAATATTGCAAAAGTGGAGTAACCAACTTCCTGTACAGCCGCAACATGACCTCCCAACTCCTGTACTCAATACCCTGACCAATAAAGAAAAGCATACAAAACGCCTTCTTCACTATGCTATCTACCTGGGATTCTACTTTCAATGAGCTATGAACCAACACTCCAAGGTCTCCTTGTTCAACAAACCTCTCTTGGACCTTACCATTAAGAGTTGAGATTTGCTAAGGTTTACTTTTCAAAAAACGCAGTATCTCACAATTATCTAAATTCAACTCCATCTGCCACTCTTCAGCTCATTGGCCCATCAGATCAACATAGCGTTGGAACCTGAGGCGACCTTCTTCGTTGTCGAAAACATCTCCAAATTTTGCGTCAACTGCAAACTTACTAAGTATACCTCACATCCAAATCATTTACATAAATGACGAAAGTTAGTGGACCCAGCATCGATCCTTGTGGCCTCCAATTTTAAAAGAAACAACCCTCCACCACCAGCCTTCTACCTTTGTGTCACTTCTCTATCCAAATTACTAGTTCTCCCTAAATGCCATGAGATCTCACCTGACGTATCAGTCTCCCATTCTTCAATTTATTGCAGTTTGTTTACTTGAAAGCAGTTACATTTACAGTTTTTGACTTTAGTCTAAAGCCAAACCTAGCATATACAACAACATTGTCCATTAAAACCCATGGATTATGAGTCAAAAACAGAATTAAAATGACGTTGACAAGGAGCCTGAAAGGAATGAGGCAATGGCTGTGGAGGCTGGACACGACAGTCATATTACCCAGGACACCACTACGCTTCCCAAAAATTGGAATGAAATGTAATACCGAACAGATGGCATTTGGGAAATGGAAAGGTGAAAGACAATGTGAACTGAATACGATAGCTTCAAATGTGACGCAGAGAATTATATTTTATACTGACTGTTTAATCACAGGGAAAATAGGCTGATAGGAATATTCGTATGTGCACAGGATATTCAGAAATAAAACAGACACAAGAAACAAAACGTAATGGTTACAGGGATAATCCAGGATAACAACAGTCGAGGTATAGTTCAGTCCATGCTGGATCACAGATGATGGGCTGAGTGAGCCACATCTTCACTGTAGCTGTTTTGTGATATGTATGAAAAGTTTTCAGACACTGGATACACTTACGATCATTGAAGGGCACAGACTGTATCATCATCACCAATAATCTATTTCTGAAGAGATGAAGAGCAGCTGCATCTGAAATGTCTTTTCCAACAACATCAATTTCCAGAGGGAAATTGTACATTTAGCAGGATATTCGCCGTGAAAAACAATTTTTTTTTTGGAACATAAAGAAGAATCAGACTCTGGTGTAATACAAGTGTCACTGCACAACAGCTCAAATGGAACCAGGAATGGACCATATTGTCCAAATATAACCATGTTCAAAATCTAGACCCAGCCAGAAAGGCAAAATGCCAGAGGTAATGGAAATCTGATACTCAAAAGGAAAATAGTGGAAAAGCGCATCACTTCAGGCAGAAGCTGAAGACAGATTCAGAATTAAAATATTTATTCAGATGTGAAACTGTTCTGAAAAAAAAAACATATTGTAATCAAAAAGTTGATCCTGTTTCTATCTGCTCTGCTGCAGCTAGACCAGATACCGTTTCTCCCGCACATTCTTCTTTTTCCTCTGAACTGTGTCAATCTGCCTGATCTAAAGTAGAACACTGAAGGTGTCCTTTAAATTGACAATCAAGTATTTGGCTATGGACATTAAATGAGAAATAATAAACTTTCTGCATTTGACCGTTCCCTAAATATTGATGCTGTGTTGCATTGTGATTACTCGCCATGGAAACGTTGAACTCAATGGCACTGACTTCGCACAGTCAATCCTCTGCAAGTTTGAAGATGATGCAGATCGAACTGTTAAAAATAAACTATGTTTATAACTGTACCGCGATATATTCCTGGGTTTTAGACAGCACTGTCAAGGTAAAAGTTTATTGTCATCCCCAGGAGCTCTGAAGAAGGTGACGGAGAGCTGCCCACTGTTCGATCCAGGTGGTGCAGGCATTCACTCAGAGCTCCAAGATTTTTAACTAATGACGTGAAGGGACAACAGACTTGTTTCTAGTCAGGATGGCAAATAACTTGAAATACAGCATACAGGAATTGGTTTTTGCATTGCTCAGTCATGGATATTAACTATGAATACCAAAGTCTTGCCCATGGTCTAAGGTGCCACGCTCCACGCAAAATCAAGCTGATCCCATCTCCAATGACAGAAGCAAATTACTGCCTATGCTGGAATCTGTACTCAAAACAACCAATGCTGAAAATTTCAACGTGTCAGACAGCACCTATGGACACATAGCAAGCTAACGTTTCGATTCTAGATAACTGTTCATCAGAGCTTCGATGAAGTCATCTAGATTTGAAAAGTTAGCGTGCTCACTTTCCAGGGAAGCGCTCGGACCCGTTGTGATCTCCAGTGTTTGTCGTTTCCTGTCAGCTCAAATGATGATTGCACATTATTTGAAACAAAGAACAAAATGTTAGAATACTATCTGGTTGAACAATCTGTTCACTGTCCTCATAATTCTCAAAAGATAATTGATGCACGAATTTCCAATTCTTATGAGGAGACGTTTGTTATACTTTTGATGAAGTTGTTTGGTTAAGCGCCCTGACAGAAAGACAGAAAGATTCTCCACTCTGTAGAATGGAGAACAAAACGATTTCTTCCATAGTCGACTAGACGGTGCAAAGAAACGCTATTGTCTGTTCCTATTGGGAGTTGAACATTCCGACCTCATCAGTTACTGATGCCCAACAGCAACACAGACGTCAGCAACTACCAACATCCTAGTTGGAAAGCATAAAGAGTAAGGGAAGGAGATGGGGGTCAGAGAGGTGATCAGAGGAAGTGGAGTGACATACAGTGGGAGTAGCAGAATAGGAGGATAGTGGGAGTTGATCAATTGAAGGGTCTGTCGCAGCAGTAAGGGGCAATGCAAGGGAACTAAGACTGTAAGGAGAAAGTAATTAGGAGGTGGAATGGCAGATGAAGTATTAGTGACAGGGAAAGGTGTGTACTTGAACAAGATCGATTTATAGCTGATCAAACAATCTTGTTCTGGGAAATCTGGATCTGGGTCCCATTGAAAATTAAGAAAATATTTCTTATGGGTTTCTTTGATACTTGATACTTGTTCATATTACACATGCCCTGTATTTCAGTCTCTACACATGTATACGACATGTATTTTTTCTCACATATTGTGTTGCGTCAGCATTTCTTTTCACTGTTCTGACAATTTGAAGAACAGAGAGTGTTTTTTTTCCTCATAGTATGCTTCCAATTCAAAGTAGTCATGAAATTATGATTTGATCCCCTTGCATATGATTCCTCATTCTCAAGCACTCTAGCTATTAAGAACATTCTTCAAGAATGGGTTTGTGCCCATCCTGCAGATGAAAAGTTCCTTCTGCTATTGACTATTGCGGGGAATGTTATCAACAGTATGCTCCAGTCGCACGTAAAATACAAATGTTGCAGGATAAGATACCAAAACCGAGTCCAATATTAATGACTTACAAGCCTTTTGACTAAAACAAGCAGTGGGACAGAGTGGAAAAGGAGAATTCAGCTCCATGCCCAAAATGTTTCTTATGGTTCTCTCAGAAAGAACTCAATTGCATTAGTGTATAAATTCAACAGTGTAACAAAAACAAGGGACTGAGTTTGTCAATTCTTCCTCTGTGACTCACATCTGGAGAACAGAAGGAAAATCAAGGTTTGTTATGATATTCATAAATTATGACGATGAAAATATGGAGGATGGGGTGGGCGGAATCATAAACAATATTGTGGGTGACAAAAACGAATAGCCTGATGGGTCACAATGAGGAGGAACATTTTCGGTTGCAGCAGGATATAAACTGATTATTCAGCTAGCCAGATCAGAGACCAATGAAATATGACACTGATAAACGTGGAATGATGCAATTCAGAAGTAAAAAGACAAGGAAGTACTGAAACTGTGAAGAAGGGTTATACTTGCTGTGTTCTTCTTTGGAATGGATATATTTGATAGAGGAACCGTGGAGACATGTATAAGAACATGAGCAATATGGATAGCATGTAAAGACAGCAGTTTTCCCCACTCATCCGAAGGGCCACGAAAAAGAGGCCACATCTTCACAGGGAAAGGCAAGTAGATGAGGGGCAACTTGTGGAATTTTGTTCGGCACCGAGAGGATGATATGTGTCTACATTGCACGACTGAGGGGGGTAGTTGAGGAAGATAAAATCATAAACGTTAAAGAACACTTCGATTAACACTCAGCAGTGCAGACTCGATGGGCCTGTTCTTCATTGTATAATTCTTTGTGGACGCATTCACGAAAGCTCTGATATATTGTGCAGCACGAGCCAATGGTACTTATTTGACTGCTGTATTGACTGTGCTCCTTTAGAGTCTACCTTACAGGATAATTCACATGCTTAGTGTAAGAATCGTCCAAAACCAGCACGACATTATTCTAGTTGTTTGCCAGTACTATTTTAATGGTTAAAATAATATGCATGCATATTTTCCTTCACATCTCGCTGTAATGGTATTATTTTACTCACGAATAATGAACTCCTTCTTCCCAGGCACTCAATCTGAGAATGGATTTGTTTTCCTGCCCATTATTAAAACTTCCAGCCCAATGTCAATGACCCTGTTGACTGTTTAAATGATCAAGTTCCTGTAACGTGAAGGTATGTTTCCAAAGAGAACGTTTGTGCCAGGCTTGTGAATGCTCGCTCGCTGACAGATCACATTGAGAAGGGAAGCAAACATCAGCAACTCAACTGAAAACCATCCCATACCATGCCCTGTCTCTACTGTGAAATGTGTGGACAACCCAATGGTCTGTCTTCCTGTTACTCCTTCACCTTACACTTCTCCGGACTAAAGTACATTAGCCGCCTCCCAGCACAGCTCTGCAGCCTATCTATGTCTATTTGTAACAAATAAAGATCCTTCAGCACTGTCCACAACTCTACTGACCTTAGCATCATCCGCAAATTTGCTAACATATCCTTCAATGCCATTATACAGGTAATCTCTAAGGAATAACCATCATCAGTGGACGCAAAACAGATCCTTGTGGTGCACCAGTAATAGCTGAACTCCAGGATGAATAACTTCCAACAACCAACACCCTCAGCCTTGTATCAGCTAGCCAATTTGATATCCAAACAGCTAAATCAACGTAAATCCCATGCCTCTGTGTTGTGTGTGATAGCTGAGAATGGAAAACTTAGAAATGCTTGACTGAAATTCAACTCAATCATCTAATTATGCATCCCCCCATAATATTCGCTTCCATTCGCCCAAGTGCTATATCTGGTTGCCTCTTGAATACATTCAATGTTTTGGTATCAACCACTTCCTGTGCTAATGAATGCCGCAGTCTCACCACTCTTTGGGTGGAGAAACGCCTCATAATTTCCGTCCACCGAATACGCAGACTGTGACCCATCATTCCGGACACACCCACCATCGGGATCATTCTCCCTGCATCCAACCTGTCCAGTCCTGTTAGAAGTTCGTAAGTGTCTATGAGGTATCCTGTCATTAGTCTGAGCTTCAATGAAAACAAGCTGAACCTAATCAATCCCTCCTCAGCTGTCAGTAATGCCATCCCCGAAAACAGCCCGATAATTTTCCCTGCATTCCCTCAAGAGCAGAGCATCCTTCCTCTGAAAATGAGACCAGAACTGCACACAATATTCGAGGTATGGCTTCATCGAAGCCCTGTACAGCTGCAACAATGCATGGCTACTACTGTACTCGAAACCTCACGGAATGAAGATGAATATGCCATTTGCATTCTTTACCTCCTGCTGCATCTGCATTTGTACCTTCAGCGACTGTTGCACAAGAAAGCCCATGCCCCACTGCACACTCTCCCCTTCCAACGTATACCCATACCTGTGGTAATCGTCCTTCTGATTTCTCTTTCCAAGGTGAATACCCTCTCATTTATCGAAATTGCACTGCATCTGTCGTTGACGTGCCCACTCAACAACCTTTCCAGGTCCTGCTGAAGGATATCTTCATCATCATCAAAGTCCACCCTCCCATCCAACTTGGTATCATCTGCTGAATTTCAGACGTTACATGTCTTTCCCTCATCCAAATCATTAATGTAGATTGTGAAGAGCTTCCTGTAAAGTGGAACGGCCCTAACTATGTTAAAATTCTCTGGCATCTCCCCGGTGGCTAGATTGTACTTAAACATTAGGGTGAGTGCCTTTCGTACTTTGTCTCCCACAGGAACCTGAGGTACAACTCATCAGATGTCGCAGTCCATCTTCTTCAATTCTTAACGTGCATCCTGCTTCTTCCAAGTCAATTATATGTAAAACGTTCATGTAACAATTTATCAATGTTCTCCAGGTTCACACGCAGACTGCCTCCTGGGTTTCATATGGTCCCTAAATGTTCTCGGTTTATCCTGTTCCACTTGATGTCCGTGTAGAATGGCTTGGAATTCTCCCTAACCTTGCCTGCCACCACTTCTCCATGCACTTGTGTTCGTCATTCCCAGAGTGTGAACTTTCTAAGTTTCTCTGCAGTCATCCCTCATTCGTTGAAGCAGAAAAGAACACAGGTCGAGTTTCCTCATCAGATGTTCTTTAGATCTAATGGATTAATTTGGTGAATGCCCCTCGCAGGTCCCATGTGGTCAGTGTATTACTTCTTAAACTGAGGCACGAAAACGGTTTGCAATGCTGCATGTACAGTCTCACCAACACTCTATGCAACTAATTCAGGACATATATATTTCTGCATTCCGATTCCCTTTAAATGAAGGTAAACCGAACGTTTACTTTTATTTTATATACTTCATTACTGTGTGTTTTATTTTAAAATCCTGCACATACAACTATACCACAGCCAGTGTTTCCCCTCCCTCTGTCTGCAAGAAGCATTTTTAAACAGTTTCAAAAAGAGATTGCCATTTAGGACCAACCTTCCGTCGATGAATGACCCTGCTCCTTTCAGTTTTGCTGTTATTTTTAAAATATCCTTATTCACGTCCTTTAAATAGGTTCTAACCGATCCCCTATTGTGGAAGACAAGTTAACTGTTCTCTACTTGCCAATGTCGCTCTTCTTCCTTTTCTCTGTTGATAAGCTTCCGGTTCACCAGGGGTGGTCCCTACCTTTGCAGAATGTATAGAAAATTAACACAATGCAATCAAGCTGCCTATCTCCACTTCCTCCGAAATGCTGTTATGAAACACATCTGCTCCAGTAAACTTACCAATGCTCCATTCAACTATGTTTCCAAATACTACCTTAGAACAGAGAACTGTACAGCACAGAACAGGCCCTTCAGCCCACGGTTGAACCGACTATTGATCCTCATGTATGCACCCTCAAATTTCTTTGACCATATGCATGGCCAGGAGTCTCTTAAATGTCTCCAATGACCTTGCTTCCACAACTGCTGCTGGCAACGCATTCCATGTTCTCACAATTCTCTGTGTAAACGACTCGCCTCTGACATCCCCTTTACACTTTCCTCCAACCAGCTTAAAACTATGACCCCTCGTGTTAGCCATTTCTACCCTGGGAAATAGTCTCTGGCTATCGACTCGATCTATGCCTCTCAGTATCTTGCGTACTTCAATTAGGCCCCACTCTCCTCCCCCTTTTCTCCAATGAAAATAGTCCGATTTTGTTCTAGATATGAATACCTATGATCTTTAAGTATACAGATCCCATGGTCATTTGATTCCCTAACGGGTGGGAACAGGCTATTTGGCCTAAAAGGTCCACACCGACCCTCAAAAGGAGTAACCCATTCAGACCATTTCATTATTACTAATGGAACTAACACTGCGGGCAATTTAGCATGGCCAATTCGCCTGACCTGCACATCCTTGAACTATGGGAGGGAGCAACCGGACATTGTACGACATGCATTTAAGTAGGAGATTTTTAATTAAATTCTGAACAACTTTCACTTTTAATATTTCTTGTGCACTATGTTTTCCAAAATCTCCGTCCTATTTATTCATCCCTGATAATACTGAGCCCCATCTCTGTGTTTACTCCAACTTTCAAGTGACATTCAAGTTTTATGATTCCTTCATTCACCATGGTCGTTAGATTGTCCCTGCCTGTTGATCATATTAACCTTTACTTTCTGACCTGCTGCTTTGGTCCACAAACTCTTTATACTTTTTTAAATCCACCCGACTTGTACCAGCAAACCTCGGGTTGATATGGACGCCTCTCCTTTTTGTACAGGTCCCAACTGCCCTGGGAAAGATCCCAAACGATCCAAAAATCTGAATGGAACGCCCCACACTAGCTCTTACCTTCCATATTATCTTTTGTTATTCCTTGCTTCATTTCCACAGATTAATCCCGAGATGACAACCCTAGAGATCCTTCTTTTTAGTTTATACCCAGCTCCACGAATTGTCCTTGCAGGACCTCGTCACTCTTTCTGCCTATGTCATTGGTATCAATGTGCATCACGACCGCTGGCTGTTCATCCTCCCATTTCCATATGCCCTGAGCACGCTAGGAGGTGTCCTTGGCCCAGGTATCAGTTACCCATCTTCTGAAGAAATTATTATTCTGCTTTTGACAGTTCTGCTGAACGTTTCCATCAATTTCTGGTTTTGTCAACAACGATCATTGCTTATTGACAAAATCTATGCAACTGAGACATGAAAGCTTCTGACCTTAGTCAGGCGGAGGGTAGTGTATGTGTGGAATCAGCTGTCACAAGTGTTGCGGGCTGCAACAGTGACATTAAAAAGAAATTCGGATGGGTATATGAATAAAAAAAGTTTGGAAGAATGTGGGCCAAGTGCTAGCAAATGTTACGACGTTAGGTCAGGGTACCATGTCGGCATGGACGAGTTGTGCCAAAGATGCTATACATTTCTATGACTCTACCTAAATAGGTCCTGATGAAGGGCTCCTGCCTGGAATGCCGATTCTCCTGCTCCTGGGATGCTGCATGACCTGCTGTGCTTTTCAAGCACCACGGACTCTCGACACACAATACCTGGGCGTTCAATGACCACACGAAATGTCAAATTCTTTTTTTTTAATTCTGTGCATGAACATCATCTGTCACATTACCAATCCACGAAATAAAAGATTTTTGCAACTTTTTATACATCAAACCACTTGGAAAATATTTTCTCAGCTGCAGCAGAATATAATTAATTATTGGGCGTTGGGGATCCCCAGTGGAGAGCTGTCTACGTGGGAGGCCTCCTCCTTTCTCTCGGGGATCTGGGGTGGAGGGTGCTGAAAGCAGCGGTCCCCTGCAACCGCAGATTGCTGAGCTTCAAGAACTCCCAGCCCAACTGCTTGTTCTGTGGCGCTGTGGAGTTCCTGGACCATGTATACATTGGGTATGGGCGTTTGCACTCCCTTTTTGATTTTCTCAAAAACCTCCTCCTCTGCTTTTGGTTGCACTTCAGTCCCACGCTCCTGATCTTCGGGTACGGAGGAGGGAGGGCAGGTCTGAAGACCTCCTCGTGGGTCTGCTCCTGGGCCTGGCTAAACTGGCCATAAACATGTTCAGGCAGCGGGTCGTGGAGGGTGTCGTTAGGGCCGACTGCTTGCCCCTCTTCCACGGTTGTGTTAGAGCCCGGCTGTCTCTGGAAAATGAGCATACAGTGTCCAACGATACCACGGAGTTTTTCAGGGAGAGGTGGACGCCACAGGGAGTGGAGTGAATTATATACCCCTCCAACTCCATTTTGATTCATTCCCTGCCCTCCCCTCCACTTTGATGTGAAGGGCACTGTTTGTCACTAGACAACCCGGGGTTTTCCTATCTTCCTGGTGATTGGAACTGAAAAAAGGTTCCTGCACCTTGTGTCTTTCACTGTGACTCACACCTGCACACACACATGAGTGCTGGGCAGAGAAAAAAAAAATTCCTGCGAATTTAACAATTCTCTCTTTTTTTTAACAGACCAATTACCCAGAGATTTTTTCACAAAACACAAACACAGACATAATGTATTATTTTGTCAAAGAATACCAGTAATCTTATAAATACTGAGAATGATAACTGGAATGAAGGATTTAAATGAAAAAAAGGATGAGAGAAATTAGGCTTAGCCTTTTCTGCTCCAGAAGGAATAAGATGTGAAATGATTGAGGTGCTCAAAATTATGTAAAGGATTACAGGGCAAGAAGATATTCTGTGTCTATTAGTTGGCATTACGGTAACTAGAAATCTCAATTTCGAATCATCAGCACAAGAACTGAAAGTGAGATTATGAGAAACTTCAAACAGGGAATTGTTAGAATTTGGAATGCCCTCCCCGGAATGTTATGGATGTGGATTCAAAAGAGAACGGGATATATAATTGAAAGTTATGAATTTCAATGGCTATGGAAATTGGCCTGGCAAATTGAGTGAGCTGCTTTGATGCTTCAGTGTCCGATGCATACAGTTGGACCAAATGCCTTCTTCTGTGTTTTCAAGTTCTGTATTGCATCACGCACAGTTTCAGTAAAATCAGCACTCGATTACATCCCATTTAAGAGCTGGCAAATATCTGATCATATCTCGGGCACTATTGCCATTGAAAAACCAGATGTTGCAAATGCAGATTCTTTAGCAAGTGTATCATTTATCACCACATGAATATTTTAAAGTTTGCATCCCGAAAGACCAAAGCAAATAGTTCGATGTTTTTGGTACAAAAACCCTTTGAAAAGTCTGTCTATTCACTCAAATCAGCATATTCATTGTTTTTTGTTTCCTGCTGATCACATTGCACAATGTAAACAACATAAGTTTTCAAATTATTTTTCGCTACAATTTAATATCTGAAATTATTTATTAAGGTTAATATGTAAAGTAACTGGTGAAACATGCTCGTTTTTGAATTGTTTACAAATAACTAAAGCATGTACATTTCGGTGAAAACATTAAGTTGATTAATTCTATGAAAATTTATAAGAATGCTTACTCGATTTGCTTCTTTAAACGTTTACTCACTGGGAATATACATTCATTCTAAGGCAAAACACTTGGGAAATGTAAGTGGCAAGGTATTCATTTGTATTCTGATATTGAAGTTGTAATTCTGATCACCACAATAATCAGACAAGATGTTCTTTGCTCGGTTTAAAATGAATGTATGTTTTTTTTTCTGTATCTTAATGTGCTGACATGAATTTTCGTTTCAGTTCCATGAATCTATTCGCAATGTAATTGGTCCCAGACTAATTGAATAGTGAGAGTTCACATCGTCGTATATCTCAATTCACAAAACAGAGTAAACATCTCATTATTAAACAAACACCAACAGAACTGTGGATAGTATGAACTAGAAACATAAGAAAAATTATTCTGGGGAAGGGTCACCGGACTCGAAACGGTAACTCTGATTTATCTACACAAAATCTGCCAGACCTGCTGAGATTTCCCAGAACTGAGCATCTGCCTGTGATACTGACTGATATATTGACCCGATCCTAAATCTGTCAAGAGAGCTTCCAACCTGGGTTAGCGCAGTTATTCAAATATTTCTTCATGACAAATCAATTCGTAGGCATTTTGTGCAGTAGCAAATCTCGCCAACAGCCTATCACTGCTCCCAGTGTAGGGCCAAATACTGTGCAAATTATATACCAATGTTTGAGCAGCAAATAGGTCTTTCATATTCATCTTCAGTAACAACCTGACCTAGGGAGCAGATGTAGGGACAAGGAAGGCCAGAATCACACCGCACAAGTCACTTATGTTGACGACAGCTGGACAGATCAAGGACAAGGAAGTTAACAATTTGACAATCTGCTGTCGCCCTTTGTGTCTCACAGTGATCCCTCTAAAACCAATTTACTTCACCGTCATGTTCGCCAGTGTCACAATAAAATGATGTATCTGCGTGGATTACCAGGCATTAAAACATGGATCGCTCAAGATGCTTTTGAATGGGTTTGGATAGAAATCAGTCCTGCAGAGTGCATCTGAAGAAAACAGCAGAAAATGGCAAGCCGGGTAAACACGTTAACAAATAAGCTTGGTCGATTCTGTCTTGTCTGAAAATGTGTTGCTGGAAAAGCGCAGCAGGTCAGGCAGTGTCCAAGGAGCAGGAGAATCGACGTTTCGGGCGTGAGCCCTTCTTCAGGAAAGAGGAAAGTGTGTCCAGCAGGCTAAGATATACTGAGGGATGTTCCTTCTGGACACTAAGTGGGGAATTAATCATCAGAAAAACATGGCATGTGGACGTGCTCGCTCAGTTCTGGAAAGGTATACGTGAAGCAGTTTTTTTAAATAAAAGAAATGATGATTCGAGAAATATAGTTTTTACACTCCCAGACTTGCAGTCTTCGTTCATAGATTGTGCTACCTGATAACAAATGCAGTCATAGATTCATGGAGATGTACAGCATGGAAACAGACCCTTCGCTCCAACCAGTTCATGCCGACAAGATATCCCAACCAAATCTCGTCACATCTGCCAGCACCCGGCCCATAACCCTCCAAACTCTTCCTATTCATATACTCACCCAAATCCATTTTAAATATTACAATTGTTCCAGCCTCCACCACTTGCTCTGGCAGCTTATTCCATAAACGTACCACCCTCTGTGTGAAAACGTTGCCCCTTAGGTCTCTTTTATATCTTTTCCCTCTCACCCTAAACCTATGCCCTCTAGTTCTGGTCTCCCCGACTCCAGGGAAAATACTTTGTCTATTTATCCTATGCATGCCCCCTCATAATTTTGTAAACCTCTTTCACCTCAGCCTCGGATGCTCCAGGGAAAACAGACCCAGCCTGTTCAACCTAACCCTCTAGCTCAAATCCTTCAACATTTGCTGCCTGGGTTAGAATGTATTCCCCATCCTCCATTTCCCAGGATTTGGTGTCACATGCAGGACCAAGTGCAGAGAACATTCTGCCTTTCCTGGCGGAAACGGACTCAGTGAACAAGATGGATTTCCAGCAACGGAAACATCAATGAACTCTCTCTTATTTTCCCTATACTTCCAGACACATAAGTGACCTCCCTCTTATTCTCCCAGTCCATCTTAATAAATCACTGAGAATTCGCGTTTTTCTGTGTTTGGAATGTGCCTCGGAGAAAGTGTAGACTAAGACTTTTCATCTGTTCTCGGATTGTGCGTTTCCTTCAAATATTTGTCTGCAACATCATGGAGCAAGCACCCTGTGCTATTCCGATCCAGGAAGAGTTTGATGTGGAAGCTGTGGAGAGAGCCTTACTCTGTCTCTAAATGCATTCTCTACCTTTTTTTAGTTTTAGGTGAGTAGAGTTTCTAGAAGCTGAATGTGCTCTGCTGTGTTTAGCTGGGAACTCTGATAACCTGTGCAAAATGAATGCTCATGGGAGACAATGTAAATGGAAATTTCTGCGTCCAATTCCTTCAGCTGGAAAAAATAAAGTCTGACTCAATATATTGTATTGTGCATTACAAAAATAAAACAATGTCTAGAAGTGTGATTGGGTTGTGTTTGAGTGGACAGCATGCAACTTCTGTGTTTAAGAGAGTGAGTTCTGCTCTACGCAGTTACATGCTCATATGAAAACAATTATGGCAACAATAATTGATTAATGTCAGAATCTGTTCACATGGAATAATTAGGGAGAAAGTGTTCACAGTCCAGTTCGTCAGTAGATGACCTGAACAGATGCAAACTAAAGTGTCCACAAACATCACTGAGCAGAATTCCAGTTAAACAACCTTCTATCTTTACAATTTGTGTTTATCACTATGCCATTTTCTGATTCATCTCGACAGTTTTACCTCAGTTTCATGTGCTTTCACCTTCTCAATCAGTCTCTCAAGTGTGACCTTGTCAAATGCTTTCCTAAAATCCATAGAAACTGCACCAAAAGAACTTCCTCATGCACACACGACTTCATATTCTCAAATGTGTTTTATTAAGTCATTACGTGTGAACTCCCTCAGAGAAATCAGAGAAATCCATCCTTAATTAACTACTGCCTTTCCAATGGCTATTAATTTTCTTCTTCTGATTTTTGTCAATAGTTTCACTACAAGTGACATGATTTCCAGATTCATCTGTGAGACCATTCTTACAAACGTGAAACCGTCCTCCAGCAATCTGGGAATTGCCCGGTGGCCAAACACAAATTAAAAGTTTCAGATTAGTTTCAGTATAGAGACACACGTTAATGTCCTCCGGCTGTGGGTGTGACATCTAAGGGAACAGTCGTATCCCAAAACCCCTGAATTCAGCGACAATTAATTTTGTGCATTACTGACATGCAATCGTTATACTCAAGATGAGTCTCCTACAAGTCAACTTGATGTTGCAGAGATAGCTTGGAATGAAGGGAGCTGGAGGAGGTTGCAGTTTTAAGGACGTGTGGTAACTAATCCTAATTCTCAGCCCTATCACTGATCATTCTGTGAAGAGACGTTCAGCAGGGTGATCAGCCACAAGATGGCGAGATTGAAATGCGAGTCTAAACTTTTACATCTGGCACTGACTGAGGCTTCAGGGGGCAAGTGAAGAACGAATGCTCAAACATTTAGTCGATTGATTTCAAATACAACAATTAAATATGTTCTTTTTAAAACATTTAGTCTCAGGAAGTTTAACTCTTATTTAAACTGCTAAAATATGAAGAATAAATATGTTTAGCTGGGAACTCTGATAACCTGTGCAAAATGAATGAGAGGGGGCGGTAGGTGTGAGCAGAGGTGGCTCAAGTGGTACGTTTGCAGGTCGCTACAAAATTGGAGGTGCCGTGGACAGCGAAGAAGTTTAATTCGCAGTACAATGAGACCTTCATCAGGAGGGTCAATGAACTGAAGAGTGGCAAATGGATACTAATTAAGATGGATGTGAGCTGCAGCATTTTACATTTGCAATAGAGTTCAGAAGTTATTCACTTAATGGTAAATGGAATGCTTTGAAAACAAAGAGACATTGGAATGCAGATTCATAACTTCTTGAAAGGAGATCCACAGGTAGAGAGGATCAGACAACTGAGTACAAGAGTTGGGAGCTCATCTTGCAAATGTACATGATATTGGTTAGGCCATCTTTTGGAACATGGTTTGTTTTTCTGGTCTCCCTGCTATCGGAAGGATATTCCATAACTGGAATGTGTTCAGAAAGGATTTCCAAGGATGCTGACAGGGCTGGATGGTTTGATCTATAGGGAGAGGCTGAATAATGTGGAAGTATATATCATGAACAATTCATCAGAACTGAGTTTTCAGAAACCAGTTCCATGGTAATGACAGTAAAATGTGAGCACTTCCTACAGTATTCTTTGTAACAGGCTTTAACAGGAAATTATGCTGCACACCAGAAAAATTATCTCGTGATGATCAGGTAACTGTATCACAGAGACAGGGAGATTCTGAACAGAAATACATGCTACAAGTCAGCAACTATCTAGACAGTTGCAATTAATGTTCCTCAGGGCAGCGAAATTATACATCATTGCTGGATTCGACATTTAGATTAGGATAAAATTAACTGTCCTTGTACGACCCCAGTCCAAGTAACACAGCCGTCAGATACAAAGCAAGATCTCAAAACATTCCCCTGTAAAGCAAGCCTGTGTCAAGTTACAGAATGAAACTCCACCTGCACAATCAATAAAGTGTGAGAATGTGTTGGTTTGAAGTACCAACATTCAGTCGGCAGGCGCTTGCTCTAATCATTACAAATGACAAGGATTGTATGTTTATTATGCAAAACGGAGCTCTGTGCTGTGCCCTCAAAGCGGCTGCAGTGCAGGAACCACAAGAGATCGACAGATCTCAAAGCAACGATATCGCAGAAAGTGAGTTTGATGAATGGGAGATTGGGTGAAAGAGGGAACGCTTATCTTTTATTTTCATTGGGGGTACAACACTCAGTATTCGGCTTTTCATATGGTGCAGCCGAAGAAGATTTTTGAGAATAAATCGTGAAGTGTTCAACACCTTATTACTGATCAGAAACTTTCGAATGTGCTAAGATAGCTCCACTGATAAGAAATGGTGATTCGGCGAAATGTGGGATTCTGGGATGCTCAATGTCCAAGCAAAAAATGTACCTGAGGAAATGTCATAGTCTGCATTACTTGGATCTCTACTTTCTGCAAAAAAGTGATAATTGTGCTCCATGGACAGATACAACGATGAGGGGAGTAATACATTTGTGCAGACGGTCGCATCTCAGTTAGGGGTATACGTATGACTAAAGAAGCATGACACTGCAGGAATCTCGAGTGAGTTTCAAGATCACACAACAGTTACTACTTTGGAAACTTACGATGTAGAGGATTCATTGGAGGAATACAGAGACTGACACTTCATTGACAGCATATACAGCTAATCTGAACAGAAAAAGAGGGAGAAGATTAAGCACGCAGTACTGATAGAATATTCTTTCGTTAGAGGAACATGGTGAACTTTCTAGAATTAGAGACGTCCTTTAGCTTTTAACATCTATGCTACCAGGGTCAAGGGTATCACAGAACAACTGCAGGAAATTTTGCTGGAGCAGGATCAAACGTTAGAAGTTATGCTCCATGTTGGTTGCAAATAACTAGGTAGGAAGGCGGGGATCTATTCCATAAACGCTAATTTGCGGCAGTTTGCAACAAGATTGAAAAGCAGAACCTGTAATGCAGTGATCTCAGACTTCCTGATAGTCCAACTTGCTGGTGAGATTTGAAACAAGCATTGTGGGATTGGAATATTTCTGCAAACATGGCTTGGGAAGGCAGACAGCATGGTTCAGAGACAATGGGACTAGCTCTAGAACAGTTGAAAACTTAGCAAGATGGACAGTTTACATCCCAACCGGACTGAAATGAACATCCTCACAAATAGATTTATGAGTGTTGTTGGGGAGGTAACAAATGAGATTGGAAATGGCCTGGGAATGTGAGAGGAATATTGGCTGCAAGATAAGGCTGCAGTCATGTTCTCTTAGTCATTTGTTCAGTTTTTGGGCCATCCTTTGCTGGGAACTAAATTGCTCCCAATCCGCAGACATAACGTTGTTTCTGGCATCATTATCTGCCATTTCACTTAATTTATTACAGTGCAATCTGTAATGTATTTTAACCTTTACAGCAGCTGGTAACATGTACGGCACAACACAATATGAAATACGTTAATAGAACATTTATAAAACAAGATTTAAGTCAGTGCAAAAAGGGAAGAAATCAGTGAATACACATAGAATAATTAAGTACGTAGGGGAGGGGGGAACATTAAAATCAAAAATTTAGACGTCAACATGCCGAATGCAACCAATGTCATTGGATGATCAGAAAATGAATTTTGCTTGGAAAACAAATCAGGAGGATGGAAGGAATTTTGAGAAATAATTGGATGGAGTTTCTCAACTGGTGTCAAGAATACCAGGCACCAGAGCTAACAATGGAATGAATGCCTGTCGAACCAATTATAAGCTGAGGCAGGGATGGGTATAGGACCTGTGTTACAGATGGAACCAATAATTGTTGGTGATTATGTAAGTATCTTTTAGAATTCCTCTCAGCCTCCTACATGAAGCCACAAGCAAACAGGATTCATTCAGACTCATTTCCTGCTGAGAACGATGGAGTTAGATGAAGCCAAAATATAATTTGGCTCATCTGTGATATCCAAACTCATGCCAAGTTTTGGATTCCGCCTGTCCAAGAACCGCCTGATTGGCCCTTGAATTCCCTCACGAACAGAATAGCTGCATCATTAAAAGAAATGAATACATCCAGGGAGTTATAGTGGCAGGCTGCGGGAGGTGAATGGGAACAAATTGATCAATGCATTACTTAAATTGCATTTTAAATGAAAATTCAGAATTTTGTTATAGCATGTCATTTAATTTAATTAACTGAAACGCTGTAAAACGTTTGTCCAGATGTATGTATCAGAGATTTTAGTGAGGAAGAGTAGACAGGAGTTTCCCACCTTGGGCTCCGTTGAATATTGAACTGAAAATGTGTTGTTGGAAAAGCGTAGCAGGTCAGGCAGCATCCAAGGAGCAGGAGAATCGAAGTTTTAGGCATGAGCCCTTCTTCAGCAATGAAGAAAGTGTGTCAAGCAGGCTAAGATAAAAGGTAGGGAGGAGGGACGTGGGGGACGGGCGTTGGAAATTCGATGGATGGAAGGAGGTTAAGGTGAGGGGGATAAGGTGAGGGTGATAGGCCGGAGGGGGTGGGGGTGGAGATGTCAGGAAGAAGATTGCAGGCTAGGAAGGTGGTGCTGAGTTCGATGGTTGGGACTAAGACAAGGTGGGTGGAGGCGAAATGAGGAAACAGGATAAATCTGAGTTCATCCCTTGTGGTTCGAAGGTTCCTAGGCGGAAGATGAGGCACTCTTCCTCCAGCCGTCGTATTGCTATGTCTGGCGATGGAGGAGTCCAAGGACCTGCATGTCCATGCTGGAGTTGGAGGTGGAATTGAAGTGTTGAGCCACGGGGTGGTTGGGTTGGTTGGTCTGGATGTCCCAGAGGTGTTCACTGAAAAGTTCCGCAAGCAGATGGCCTGTCTCCCCAATATAGAGGAGGCCACATCGGGTGTAGCGGATGCAGTAAATGATGTGTGTGGAGGTGCAGGTGAATTTGTGGTGAATTTGGCAGGATCCCTTGGGGCCTTGGAGGGAATTAAGGGGGGAGGTGTGGGCGCAAGCTTTGCATTTCTTGTGGTAGGAGGGCAAGGTGCAGGGAGTGGAGGCTGAGTTGGTGGGGGGTGTGGATCTGACGAGGCAGTCATGGAGGGAGTGGTCTTTTCGGAATGCTGATGGTGAAGGGAAGGAAATATATACTTGGTTGGAGGGTCTGTTTGAAGGTGGCAGAAATGACGACAGATGATTCGACGTATATGGAGGTTGGTGGGGTGGTAGGTGAGGACCAGTGGGGTTCTGTCCTGTTGGCGATTGGAGGTGCGGGGCTCAAGGGCAGAGGAGCGGGAAGTGGAGGAGATGCGGTCGAGAGCATCGTGGACCACGTCTGGGGGGAAATTGAGGCCTTTGAAGAAGGAGAGCGCCTCATGTTCTGCCTAGCAACCCTCCAACCACAAGGGATGAACTCAGATTTCTCCAGTTTCCTCATTTCCCTCCCCTCACCTTGTCTCAGTCCCAACCCTCGAACTCAGCACCACCTTCCAAACCTGCAATCGTCTTCCTGACCTCTCCGCCCCCACCCCACTCCAGCTTACCACCCTCACCTTATCACCCTCACCTTAACCTCCTTCTACCTATCGCATTTCCAGTGCCCCTCCACCAAATCACTCCTCCCCACCTTTTATCTTAGTCTGCTTGGCACACTTTCCTCGTTCCTGAAGAAGGGCTCATGCCCGAAACGTCGATTTTTCTGCTCCTTGGATACTGCCTGACGCGCTGCTCTTTTCCAGCAACACATTTTCAGTTCTGATCTCCAGCATCTGCAGTCCTCAGTGGTCATTTATGGTTGGATCTGATTCATTCAGTAAGAACTGATTGCTTGGACAAAATGATTTTATGGCATGTTTAATTCCTCTTTTGGTTATGCTAATTTGTTCAGCTTTCTGATAACTCTTGCTCATTGTTGACAGCACCTTGCGCTGAGTTTGTTCCTCCAATCTGTTTCGTTTGCTCCACGGACGGGGTCAGTTGTCGCCTGTGAGAACAGAAATATTCTTATGTCACTCCCCTGTCTTTTCCTCGGTCCATTACGCACGTGGCCTCCTCATTCCATTATCCACTGTATCTAATTTTGGCTTTCAGTTCCTTCAATTTATGAACCAGATAAATTTGTTTTTTTTTCAACGGGATATTTCACGCCATACCTTAACTGGCCTCGATTTTTTTCTGTGTCATCACAGAAGTAAATGCACGTGTGCAGCAAATTAGCTTCCACATGATGTAAGCGACATGTTCAATGAGATATAAAAGAAAAAGCAGCAGAAAGCAAGGAATAACCGATTTCAAGTAAGTATAGAATATACACCAACCAGATAAGTATGAAACTGGTGGATATGGCAAAGAATGATAGCAAAAATTTCCATCAGCTCTCTGTCTCTGGATCATTCTCTGATTTTCCCTGATCCCTCAGTCCCTTCCATACCTCAATAGCCTCAAGGGCATGTATCACTGTCAGAACGTTGAGCAAAAGAACAAAGGCTAATGGGAAAAATGTTGTTAAAAAGTGCAAAGTATTTAAAACTTGCCCACCCACCGTCTTTAAAATACTGTACTTGGTATAACAGTAAAATGGAATAGTGCTGCTGATCCTTCCAGGTTTAAGTCGAAAGTAGTAAGGAATGTTCTTCAAAGAAAATAAAATGCCGATTGTTGCTAGAAGCCTGATTGAGTTTACACTGTGCAAGAGTTAGTTTTCATCTGATGTAAACAAATGGCGTCAAATCGATCAAAACTAAAATCAGCACTGAACCAGACAGGAAAGTAAATGATCAAGAGGACCAGAACATGGATGAAGCTATCAACATGAGTCCAGGAAACATTTTTGACACTAATAGAAACGACATTGCTAAAGTACGACATCAAAAACAATGAATTGTAGATCAGACATTGTCATGGCCACCACATAGCGAATGGTGCAGATAGAAAGACCATAATTGCCCCAAGCCAGCAAAACTCTAACAGAGTATGAAAAAAATTGGAACTTGAAGTTGCTGATAAAGCATTGTCCGCGCCTGAGTTGAAACTGTAAGAAATAGATTTTCGCAAAAAGGTAATTATTGTTTCATTTCACATGCAGTTTAAAGAGTTCGAATTCCTGAAAAAGTTGTGATTCTTGTGAAGAATTTATTTGAGTCGGAGCTGTGGTGTACAGAATTAGGCAGGTTGGGCGGACATCAGTATGAAATATCTAAGTTCATTTGACTGTGGTGGGTATCCAATCTGAGAAGTCGTGTTTGCATTCACTGCTGAAAAATATCATAGTTCACACTGTCAGAATGTTCAAATGACCTGTCACTTGTTCGCTTATATTATAGAAGTCATCCATTCCTAGACAGGGTAGAGGGACTCACGTTGCCGTTCAAAATGTAAGTTTGCTCACTGAGTGGTAAGATTTGTTCTCAGATGTTTTGCTACCATGCTAGGTAACATCATCAGCGAGCCTCCAATGAATTGCTAGTATTCTGTCTCGCTTTCTACTTACATACAAATGCACTGCAGGGACTGCAACGAACACTTTACCGGACAGACTGGCAAAACATTAAGCAGGTCAGGCAGCATCCAAGGAGCAGGAAAATCGACGTTTCAGGCAAAAGTCCTTCATCAGACGAGAAACTAATCACCAGGATGCACGAGGAATAACTAGCTACCAAAAGACATGACCAATTCTCACTCGCATTCGGACCTCAGACGACGAATACAGCCATTTCGACTGGCACAATATATCCATCCTGGGACAGGCTAAGCAAAGACACGCATGGGAATTCCTACAGGTTCAGAACACAAACCAAAACTCCATGAACAATCAGATCGATTTAGTTCCCATTTAGCAAACTCTGCGTAAAAGAACTGGAAGTGATATCACAACACCACACCAGAATAAAACACATCAATATTAAACGGGACACTGTGGCGCTCCACAGTGGCTCACTGATGTTGTTACGTAGCATCGTGACGAAACGTCTGAGAACAAACCTACCAGTTCAGAGAACAAACTTACATTCTGAAATAATTCATTGGCACGTTTAAAGGACACACGCAGTAATTCATGGTCTTTTTCCCATGGTTTATTGGCGAAGGCAGCGTTAGATTTCTTCTGCTTTATTGATGAATCAGACAGATTGGACAGTCCCATTAGACCATAACTTTCACACAAAGACACCCGGCAACATTGAAAGAAAGAATGGGAGGCACATAACACTGACATGGATTGCAAAATTCTTGCAATTATTTTTGGAGCCTCCATAGTTCAGATTGCGACGAGAATTATAAATCCACACGATATGACCTATATTGCAAGTCATTGAATCCCTCAACACTGTCTAGGAATAGATGTCTTCCACAATATGAATAAACAAGTGACTGGTCATTTGAACATACTGACAATCTAGGCTATGATGGTTTTCCACAATCAATCCAAACGCCTCTTCACAGGTTGGATACCAACTTCAATCAGATGAACTTGGACATTTGGTATGGACGCACCACACCTGTCTACTTTGGTACACCAGAGCTCCCACTCAAACAAAATCTCAATCCATATATTGGTCATCACGATATTCCAGTTTCGAAAACCCACACGTTGTCTTGAATTATGCAAAGCTTCCTGCCTCATGTTTTGGTTACTGCACCTGTTCTCTTCTCCTGGGCCCTCTCCCGCCTTAGGCAACTGACAGTGTGGAGTTTGCACATTCTCCCCGTGTCTGCGTGGGTTTCTTCCGGGTGCTCTGGTTTCCTCCTACAGTCCAAAAATGTGCTTGTTAGCTGAATTGGCCATGTTAAATTGCCCGTAGTGTTAAGGGCAGTGTTAAATATAGGGCAATGGGTACAGGTAGGTTGCGCTTCGGCGGGTTGGTGTGGACTTATTGGGCCGAATGGCCTGTTTCCACACTGTAAGTAATCTAATCTAGTCAAATCTCATCTAATCCTTGTAAACAGAGTCCCCTATCCCAGATGAAGTGCGCACATTAAGACAAATATATTACATTGTTCGTTTTTCCTGGATTCTCCACGAAGATCACTAAAATTATGTTACAGCTTGTTGTTGGAGAACCAAAAATGGTACAATTTGCTTGGTATCAGAGACTCACTCTCTGGATTCTGGCCAATGTTAAAGATTAGAGAGATGACAGCCTCATAGCCTTATCACTACACTATTAATGCAGTACTTTGGACCTGGCCAGACCCCACATATTATTTCTGGAAGGGAACGCAGAACCTTACTTTTCCAGTTGATTTCAACAGATTCCAGGAGCAACACATCTTGTCAAACACTTGAGTTAAATCAAAACAGAATTTATTTATTCACAACCAAAAAACTTTAAAAAAAAAGTGAACACACATATTTGAAAATACACCGGACAAGAAAACATAACTTAAGAAAAAGCTGTTTCCATTTCCTTCGACATCCTATAACCACACCCCTGAGCAAAACGATAAGTGCAAACACAGGAATTTACAGGAGAGTGATATCAGAAAGAGAGATATCAGCATGGAGCTGTTTTTTTTTTGGACCCCACCTAAAGGTAATCCACAACAACAAAATATCCCCTTTCATTGTACCAGGGTTTAGAAATAAAACTGAATGCCTTTTTTGAATTTTGACTTCGGCTGCATCAATTATACGTTGTCAATGCCCGTTCAGACATTGAAGTACATCTTCCTTTATGACCCCTCACAAAAATAACGAAGGGGAGAATAGCATTATTAACTGAGCAGCATTCCCACAACTCACCACTCAGAACAGACTCGGAACTTCAATCTCCAAAGCTGACTTCATTTTACACGCCCTGAGAAGTTCCATTGTTGGTACACTCTATGACATAAGCATTACATTGGCCACAGCCAAGCAAATATGCGGGACTACATTTTAATTCAGTGTATTTAGTCATGCCAGCAAACACTTGCATTCGTCATCCAAGGCTTGACAATATGTCAGCAATTATGTTTTCTCGTACTGCCACGTGCACAGTTTTCAAATTGAGCGGCTGCATCGAAAAGCTCCATCCAAAGTGTCTGGATTTTTTGATCCTTACATTTCTCCAAAAATTCACTGGATTCGCATCAGTCTATTCAATTGTCTCAGATGCATTACTAGTAACAGAAATGTTGAAATGCTGTAAGGCTAACCCTCAGCTCAAAGTCTCCTTATCACCTGTCGAATATTTCTGCTATTGAAAGTTCAGTTGCCTGGTGAAATACCCGATAGGTTTTTCATTCTTCTCGTCGTCCTCCCGTAAGTAAACAACATCGATACCGAAAACAAGTGAATAGCTAGACAGCGGAAAATCCTTTCCGTATTTAGGTGTGGCTAATATTTGGGCGATGGTGACACAGCTTTCTGGATGTCAAACGTAGTCTGACATTCTTCTCTCCACGGAATCGTCTTGCCTTCCTTCAGAATTTCGCTGAGTGCAACAGCCACACTGTTAAAATTTTGTACGAATTTTCGAATAAATCCATTGACTCGCAGGATCCGGAGTACCGATCCTTTTGTTGATGGTATGGGAAATTTCTCGGTTACCTTTATTTTTGCAGCCCACAAAGCCTTTTTTCCATGTTTAGTAACATGGTTCAGGAATTTGACTTTGGCTTTGGCAAATTCAAACTGAGCCTGGTTTATGACCAAATCTGCCTCACATATTCAATTGAATAATTGTGACAACTGTTGCAAAAGTCTCTCCATGTGGAACTAAAAGACACCAGGTCATCAATATAAATTGCACAAATGGGTAATGTGGCAGTGACCTGTTGGTTTGCCTTTGGAATGTGGCTGGCGCATTTTACATAGCAAATGTCATGCATTTGAATTGATATAATTCATTCGACGTTACTGGAGCCAAAAGTGCCTTCACTCTTTCGGACAATGGTATGTACCAATGTCCTCTGATCATGTCCCACTTAGTAACATAAATTACTTGTCCCCTCCATTCAATGCAGACTTCCAAAAGTGGAATCACGCATAATAATTTGGTACAATCTGGTTTTTGGCACCATTACTACGGATGAGATCCAGTGACTGTAACTCACTTCGATTATGCTTTCAATCTCCTTTTGAACCTGTGCCCATTTTGAGGATTAAGCTGATACCACTGCTGCGTTATCAGAACATCACTCGCTATTTCTACATCATGCATTATTAGGTCAGTATTTGCCAGCTTATTTCCACTTATGTCCCTACTTGATCGCAATAATTTTTTAACATTTTGATTTTCCTCTCGCAGTTCATTCAATAATTTTATATCAGCTTTAACAACTTCCACATTGTCCAATTTCATTTGTGAATTGTCCAATTCAGAATTCTCTGTTCTTGAGTTTTCCCTCTCCTTTCGACTTGATAAGCTCCACTAAACCCTAATTGTAATGGTTTACTTGTCACTAGAAGGAAAACTAATACCTTATCTCCATTTGCAAAATCGCGAGTTTTTCATTTCCTGTCTTGTCTTTGTTTCATCATATGCTATGATAATTTTTAATGTTATCCAGTTAGCTTCTCCGAAGTATGTCAACGTTCCAAAAATGTTGACACGTGGTCCAAATATGTGGCCAACGAATTATGACCTGCCAATTTCTACATAATTAATCGTGGCTTTCCTCTCACGTCATGCTTAAAAACTTATGCAAATGTTTGATTTATTTGGCACATTTCTGTTGGCAAAAAATATAGAAACAATGTGTCTTTAGCGGAATCATCTGGATGGCTTTGATTATAAGCCCGCAAACTGTTCCTTGATGTTTGATGCCAACTTTCTAGCACTCTTTGCCATTCTAGATGGTATGTTTTAGATTTCAATTATTTCCTTCCGAAGATGTTCATAACCATTTTGAATAACTCGGATGTAAAGTTTGACCATTGATCTGGTTATGTCTCAGTTGATTCTTCATACCTGGTGTAAAATTTGACTAACTCATCAACAATCCTCTTAACCCTGATATTGCATCTTGAATCGACTCTGGAAATCTTGTGGGTACGTATTACTGCTCACAAATGTTGCTTCACTTTTTTTTATTTTCGGCAGGTTTACTACATATTCAATTAAATCCCTTTCAAAACGTTTCTCAAAAGCAGGAGGAGTTATAAAAAGTGCGGGTTTAATTATTGTCCGTATTTTTTGCAATTAGCTTACAACTCTGACTTGTCTGTCAAAATTAACATTCATCCTTGCATAGTCCAGGCTAGCCAAAATGTTTTTGCATTTTACCTTGTGTTTTAAAAATGTAAGTGTCTTCCTACCGGCAGTTCATGTGCTACCCACGATAACTTCTGTATAAGTCACTGGCAATACAATTTGATGAACTGCTGCACATTTCTATATTGCCCGAATGTATGATTGTCTGCATTTATCAAAAGGCATTTTTTGAAAAATAGTCACACTCAGTTGCACATTCACAATATTTCACTGTGTGTGGTTTATGATATGCTGCTTCACTTTTTTTTATTTTCTGCGATAACTCAGTTAATTACTGTGAGATATAAATATCTACTTTGTCACCCATATGGTCCTGTTTTTTTCTCAACTTTCTGATCAAATAAGGACTCTGATAATTCCACTTCACTCCTCTTATCTATACTCTTTGATAACACTTGTTTTAACTGGTGACTTTTTGACCTCGTTGCCACATTGTGAGGAAAAATCCCAGAATATGCTTCAGCAATACTTCACTTTCCTGGATTTCCACTGACTTTTCACAGTAGGGAGCAGGCCTATCTGTGAGGCAGATATACCATTAGCAAGGACAGATTGCACTCCCGGAGATGAGAAAATATTCAGTACTCCTGCCAATAGAATTTTCCACTTTTCTCTGGACACAAAAACCTCACTCTACGTAGTTGAGCACGTCTTGTCTCACCGAGTATTCCCTTTTAACAGCACTAAGTCTTGTAAGAATCCTTCAGTCGTACATCTGTCCTCACGTTTCACCATCAAAGGGTGATAGCACCCTGTGTCTCGTAATATTGTAACTTCTATATCTGCTGCTTCTGGCCTATGCGAGTAAACTTTACCTTCCTGGTATATAGATTAACAAGATCTGGCACTTACTGTTCAACTGACCTCCGACCAGGTTGTACATTCTGGTGCACATTTTTAGCCTCAGCTGTACATTCTGTACTACCGCAACAAAATTCATTGACTTATCCTGTTTCCCTGTATCTGTCTTACTTTTTGATTTTTCTAACCCACAAACACTGTGATTCACGTGGCCTGCTTTATTGCAGGGAAAACACCTGAGCTTCATCATGTATCTTTCTGCTTCAGGGATTTCCTTTTTCAACTTGTGGTAAGCTACCGTTACGTTTTTCACTGTGATCTACTTTTTCCTTACCACAAGAGGTTTTATCTTTATTCCAATTCCTATCCCTCATTTTCTGAAGTTGATATTGAAAGACAAAAAATCATTTACGAAACCAATTCATTGTCATCAGCCATCTTAACTGCTAAACTTGTTTTAACGCTCTGTTCTTCCAAGTGATTGTTCAATACTCCAGGAAGTGAATTTTTATCTCGTCAATTTTTTTTTCTCATAAAGCATCAGAAATTTGTTGTATTTGTAATGACCTAATTAATCTATTAACATTGTTGTGGTCGATCCTTTCGAACTCAGTTCCGGTTTGATGGTGAAACAACTACCTCACGATCTGCATCTATAAGTTATGTTTGGATCAGCAAAACCCACATGTTCAATGACCACTTCATTTGTTCTGCCACCTTCTAAAATAAGATGAAAAAGGCTCTTAGATATTTCTATTCAAATTTAGACAACGCTTAAATGTAGTTGAATAGGTCCTCAACAGCCCTTTGACTTCTATGTGTTTGGTCATCTTCACTCTCTTCCTCACTAAGCTTATGTTCAGCCTTGATCTCCGCACCTTTAGGCTAAATTTCATACCTAAATGACGATTGATGAAGTTCAAACACCCCTCTTTCTTCCTTTGTGCTCTCGTCTTTTGTCTACATTCTCTATTCGTTCCTTTATGTACTACTAACGTGGTTCTATCATTTTGTTTTGGTCCACTAGGTTTCGTTCTTTTTTTTCTCTTTTCTCGCCTTCTAACCATTTACCAAACACATCGTTTGAACTCAAGCTGCGTCATTTTCAATTGAATTTTAGACATATCCAAGTCATCTGATGCTATTTCAAGCAATAATAAATGCTCAGTTATTAACGCAATTACCTCTCCTTGTCTTACAGATGAAGATCAAAAGGTAATTCGAACTTCACTTTCACTATTAAGTCCACCAGTTTTGCCTTGCTCACCTTTTGCAAAACACTCAAAATCACTTCTTCCACTCTCCGAAATCTCTGAGTGAATAAAAGAGGCATTACTACAAAAAGCGATGTTTAGACCAACCAAATGCACCACCAGAAACAAAAAAAAATCACTAACACCTACTACTCAAAGTCTTCGAGGCTAACAATCCTAATCTCGAATCGTAACTACAGAACAAATCCCGCAAGGAACCCCTGAGGAGTTGTGGAGCAGGCCGGAATCCTTCAAAATATTTCAAGAAGTTCGCGCAAAATCTGATTTTTCTCGTTGTCTTCAAGAGATGCAATATGAATTTTCACCGACTGATCGAAACAGCTGGCCAATCCACTGGGTAGGTACGATTATGTGGTATGCCTGTTCCTTGCCAGTGTATAGGATGGGCAGCAGGATGGAAAGTTAATAATCATGTTGGACAGCTGCATGAGACAATAGGTCAACAGGGATTGGCTTAAGGGCTGAAGTTTCTCGATAGCGACATGCTGCACAACCTCGACGATGTCCTGCAAATACGGACTTATTTGCTGTATTAGCAGGCGGCATTCTCTTCTGCATTTATTTGTTACAAAATATAAGGACGAGAGAGATTACTTCGTGCAAAAAAACATGGAATTCGCCACGCACTGGGATCGCAAGGTGTGGTCAGGAACAACCTAAGCCCCAGACCAGCTGTTGATTAAGGGATCCCTGACTTACAGGAGTGGTGTGAGACATATTATTTTCTTTTCCTCAATATTTCAGTTTTTTTTTTAGTTAGTCGATGTTCATAGTTCCATCTTTTAATTTTGCTTTCTTTTCTCGTCAACAAATAGTCATATTTACAAAAACTGCTCATGTTGAGTCTTTTCCTCATTAGATGTAACCGAATCTGACATGAACCGCTTATTCACCGTGCGATCTAAGATAGTTTTGCCAACAAGGACGAATTTGGAAAAATATGGAAGAGAAGGGAAAGAAACTTGATGCTCCTGAGAACTTCCAAAATCAACGACAGAGACCGGATTCGTGTCTGCAGAAAATATATTAACATAATTAAAACCAGTGAAATAATGACGGACAATTAGAACTAGCAGAAGAGAATTCTGGAGGCCAGGTTTCTGTGCAGTGCAATTGCACGGAATCTTGTAAAAGTGAGAACTCTTTGTGATCTGGTTCTAATGCATCTTTGTTGGTTGTTAAATGTCATTTGCACACCTTAAATGTTTTTCGTTCGCTCGAACTAAAGAGCTGAAGATACATTGCCTTTAGTATATATTTTGGGAATGTAAGTGATTTGAAGGTATGTTGTGCCTTCCTGTCAATGCCAGACATATCTGGTTAATGTAATAGCCTTTTAACGAACCGCCAGTGGTTGAGTCAAACAAAAATCTGCAAAATGTTTATCCAAAAACATTGGTTTGTAACGCTAGGAGAAATGTATCTTTTTGTACTGGATCGACTTTTTTTTGGACTTGAGTACATTTTAATTCTTGTACGTACCATGCTTGGTATATCATTTATTTGCCAGAGTTAATTTCCAAATACTGTTTGAACACGATTACATCTTTAATTCCTGATGATACTATTGATCCATATTTAATTTCCAACTGATACAGCCAACGGAATGTTGAAAATGCAATTGCTGATGTGCAACAAGTTGAGGAAATCCAAATTTAACAAACGGATGGGCTTGTGCCTCCTTCAAGAAGGAAGAGAGATGGATGAAGCAATTACAAGCAGGAGTTTTCATCCCAATTCCTTTTTTGCTGAATCCGTATTGGTTTAATTTAAATTAACCCATTCTGCTTGATGTGGAGTGGATACAAGTTGATTGTATTTTTCAGCAATTCCAGACACTGAGGCTTGAACCCATTTGCGGATATTCAACATTGCAAAGCAATGATGGATGAGGCCTCTCAATACGTAAAGACATTGAAGTCATTTCATTGTTAAGGAAGTACTGTGCAAATACTGTGTCGTGAGTGTCAGTAATTTCGAAACCAATTAACCTTGGTACACTTAATAACAAAAAGTATATTTAGAATTACGTGCCATTTTATTCGAAAACATTAAAGTTGAAGAGTTACCTGATTATTTAAAGGGATTCAGGAAGATGTTATTATTCAATGACATAGTCTCAGTGTTGTTAATGATACAAACATGGGAGTACATTTGATAGAGTCAGCACAATATTGAATTTGGACAAATTTATAACGAGACATTAACAATATATAGAATGAGTTGTGTATAACTTTAGAAAAAATTGTGTCGTTATAGAGAATAAGTAAATAAAGTGTATTGTGCCAAATTCAAAGAGAACTATTTGACTTTTGCTTTAAAATATTACAAGATTATGTTCCGTGGACTAAAAATCTCTCGGGATCTCTGGGTTTTGACATGATGATGATAGTTAAGTCGTAAAATTGTTTCAGATAAAGTAATTTGATATGGAGACTCGGATCAGAATTAGAAAAATCAGAAAAATGTGTTGAGATGCTAATGAAAGTTAAAATTAATTTTCGTGAAAGAAAGTTTAGATGAGAGCAACAAACTGACAGGTGTCTTTTGGTGATGCTTCCGTCATTGTCTTTCTTTTCCAGAAAGATTGAATTGGTGATCAAATCTGAGACAGCAGGACCATATGTGGAAAGATAAGTCAAATCACGATGATCATTTGATGATATCATGGCTGTGGTTAAAAAAAATGCTTGACATGGTATTGGGACCCAATATAAGTGTGCAACAATGAATGTCACCTCGGAATTAACAAACATGCAACAGTAGAAAACATGAACGGAAGACCAGTTCCCAGAAATGTACATTGACTTGACAAAAGGATTAATGTCGTCTTGAAAAGCAGAAAAACACAGTTCAAATGACAAAACACTGACAAAAAATTCTCTTGCAAGGATGATTTGTTTGAAGAAGTTGTCCTCCTCTCTCCAAGAAAAAAAAATCGAATCGCAAGAATGCCTACCTCGACGGAAATCTCCTCCTCTCTCCAAGAAAGCATCCTTGAGGCTCTACATTCAGGCCTAATGAAGGACATTTGTCCAAAATGTCGATTTTCCGGCTGCTCGAATGCTGGCTGACCTGCTGTACTTTTCCAGCACCAGTCCAATCTAGACACTGACACATAATCCGTCGAGGAATTGACATTAAAACAATGAGAGTCGCATTAGTGAAGATAATGTAAAACAATGACAATTAAGACAACAAGTGTGATTGGCAATTCGGTTATAATATCATGGAAATGAAAGAATATGTACTTTGGGACGATTAATGGTGGCTTACGGTATCGGGCCCATCGGATGTCATATACATTCCACCCCCCCCTCCACCCCTACTCTCATCTTGAGGTTTTGAATGAGTAGACTGGGATGTGAAATCGTTATGTATTACAACATTTGTTGTATTTGTTAAAAAGTCTGTGCTAAGACTCAACTGGTGTAGCAGTCTGTGGTAAGGGAATCCCGGGTAATATAAAATTCAGGAAGCACAAGTTGAATGTAAAGCCCGCGACACGTCAGAGCTGCATTGTTTAATGAGATTTACATTGCAACTCGAAAGTGCACAATTGCATTTGCAGAAAGTTAACACTCAAAGATACTGTCATTCACAAAGTTGACAAGAAGAGAAAAATATTGAAGGGTTTTCCACAATGCCAATGCAGATAAGGAGAGCAGAGGACAAATTCAATCTTTGATGCTATTTTGCTGCAATGTGGTAAAGTGATCTGTGGATAGATATCGGATGGATTAAAACAAAGGAAAAATTAACACCCCGAGTCAATAATTCAAATTAAAGTGCATAGAACGATTCAAACGCCAGATCGATAATTCACTGACAGTCAGCTAATCTGTCGCTTTCTTTTCTTTTCTCTCAGCCTCTTGCAGGTTTTAAGGGAAAACGCATCAGGATGGGAGGAACTATAGATTGTGATCATAGTTAATATATATGTGATACTCTTGTTCCGCAACGACCGTAATGTTGGGTTAATACTGAGGTTGGTGTCAGCACAAAAATGCTAATCCTTCGTGGGTGCCTCTCAGTTTTGATCCCATCGCTGGAAGATAGGCACTTGGCATGATTCAGTGCTTTCATCACAGCTTTGACCGTACAGCACATTTGGGGGAGATTCAAGGTTTGCCCAAAACGCCACTGTGATGACACACTTTATTGTGGCTGCATTCACATTGATGTTAACTATTTTACTTTCGTTTTAATTTCCAGGTGTATGGTTACATACTCTTAGTGTATGGTTTTGTGCAGCTGTCTCTGATTTGTGTCTCCGTTCAGGATTGTTATATTGCTGCCCTAAATCATTAGGGTAGATTGCCCAGGATGGACCGAAGCACTAACCGTTAATGATATTCGACAGGGGCATGAGACAAAAGATTTTCTTGGAGGGACAGAAGGGCTGTATTTGTTGATAGCAGTTGACAAGCTGCACAACGTTGAATGAATCAAGGATTCATAATGGAAATAAAACTGGAAGTCCTGCTCGTTTTTGAAGTCCTTTACATGGCATGCACGTGATTTCTTCGAACTACAGGAGCAGTAACGCGCTAACATGTACGATGTCGCATTGTTTCCTTACAAGCAGATGTTTAAAAATATGGAAGACAGAGACAAAGACAGTTATCACCAAGTCAGAGAAATACACCTGCACTGCTGTGTGACACAGCAGAGTTTCTGCAGAGTTAATACATTTGCTGTTTGAGTTCAAGCATCTCTGGATATCGGAATTAATGAGTAAAAACAAACAGCGAAATTCACAGGCTGACCTTCGATGAACCCATGTGGAAGAGCTTACTGTTCAGAACAACATAACTGCATCGTTTTCGAGTGTAAAATTGCTGCAAATCTGCATTAGTGAGTGGGTTCTTTCCTGATGAGCTATGTCTCTTAATTAAATTTACATATATAAACTGTTATTCTTTAGGGCAATAAGACGGTGCTATTTTCTGGGTGTGAAGCTTGTAAAGGAGCAAAAATGGCCTTCAGTACAGTGATGTGCTCTCACTTCCCGATGTGATCGACAAGGGAGATTTTCCGTGATACGACTGATTATGTTGCAGGATTTGCGTTTGCTTGGGCATCCTATCGTATCCCATGGATCGTTTGGAGCGGCAAAGTAAGACAATGAGGAATTCAGAGAATCAGGGAATGTGAATGATGGCAGTTAAATGAAGGGAGATCGAACGCAGATAGCATCAGGTTACCTCCACGAAAAGTATGGGAGGGAGGCAGGTAGTGCAGGAGTGTCCTGTGGCTATCTCCCTCCCTCCAAACAACTTTTGGACGCAGTAAGGGGTGATGGACTCACAAGGAAATGTAGAAAGAATAGCTAAGCTTCTGGTACTAAGAATGGCTCTGAGGTAGTGAGGGGAACTTACATTTGCATGCAATTGATTTTGATGGGGGAGTCTTGAGTCAGAGATATAGACAGACGTTTATTCGGCCAGCAATAAAAAATCAGAATGGTGTGTAGCCTCCCTCGCACAAGCAAGACTATGACGCAGAAGATGCAGGATGTTCTCCAAGAAGAGAGGGACAAACAGGAGGTCGCTTTACGCATTTGAACCAGCAACATAAGTAGGTAAAAACTTGCGATTCTGGAGGAGAATGCAGAATGTTCAACAGCAAATTATAAAAGGAGGCCTTCGAGGCAGTTAAATGTGAATTACTCTCGGTGATACTATCTAGTGAGACACATAGAACAAATGAATATGTGGCCGAAGAGCTGGTGCAGTGTAAAACAGTTCACATATTTGGATTATTATAATCTCTTCGAGGCAGAAGCGACATTTATAAGGAAGACAGGTTGCATCTGAATTGAAAGCAGACTAATACTGGCAGGGAGATTTGGGATAGTGGCTCGGGTGGATTTATATTCCTAAAGTGGAGGGGGAATTGTGGTGTGTTTGGGGCACAAGGAGACAGTGAGGAAAGCGATAAATCTGAGGCTGCTCACGTTGGAAACATCAGGAAGACAAACAGTCAGGGCAAGAAGGCATAAAACAGAGAACAAGGTAGGACTGATAAGTTAATCTGCATGTATTTCCTTCCAGGAGACAGAACACAGAAGGCAGAAGAAGTCGGAGCACAGTTAAAAATATGTCCCTGCTATTGAAGAGACGAGGCTGAGAGATAGACGGGAGTTGCAGCTTAATGTTAGGAGACAAATGCTATAGGAAGTATAGAAATAGAGGCAACAAAAGAGGGGGAGCGGTATTTTGATAAGGGATGGCCTAACTACTGACCTGGGGGAGGATATTCCTCCGAATGTATCCAGATGAGTTACTTGTATTTAACTGAGAAATAAGAACGGAATGATCAGCTTATTGCCATTGTATAATAGACGCCCCAATTATTCAGTGTTATTTCGAGTAACACATTTGTAAGGAGATTTCAGTTATCTGAAAGAACATTAGGGAGGTTATAGTAGAGGATTGTTAAGGGTTTAGATTGAGAGGGTTTTTTTAAGTGTTTCAACAAAAGTCTTTGATTCGATATGTAGATATGCCTATGAAAGTAGTCGGAAACCTCGACTAGCTTTGGGAAATAAGGCAGGACAGGAGACAATGGGGGAAAACTTTGTGGCCAGTGACCAGAATTCTACAAGTTTTGAAATAGCGATGGAAAAGAATACACAGGATATAAAGCTCGGAGTTCTAAATTTGAAGAAGGCCCATTTGAAAAGTTGTGTCAGGGAAGACATTTGAAGGTAAAAATGCAATTGGAAAATGGGAAGCCAACAAAACTGAGATAACGGTCGTCCAGAGAAATTATATTAATGTTGGCGTGAGAGAAAAATCTCATAGGTGTAGGGAAAGCTGGACGTGTCGAGAAATTGAGGTTTTTGGTAAGAAAACACAGCGTTAGGTATAAATAGCAGTAATCAAATGAATCATGAGAAGAGAATACATGCAGTAGGCGTATAATTTAGTAGAAATGAAGAGGGCAAACGGGGGTGTGAGATAGCTTCGACACAGTTCAGGATAATCCAAATGGATGCTATGAATACGTAAAACACAAAGGGTTTATCAGGAGAGAATAACGGCTCTCAGAATCAGCAATACAGCAGACGCCTCCTCCTAACCTCGGTCCAAATCCCCAAAGTATCTTTGTGCATCCAAAAAAAGATTTACCTTACCTCCAAACATGCCAAATACTGTGCCCGTTGGTTTAGATGTGAATTCCTGCACACTGGGGAGACAGAATGCCAAACTTGTGGAACGTATCAGAGAATATACCTCGGACATACACGCTAAACAACTCCACTTCCCTGTGGCTTGACACATTAATTAATCCACAAAGGACATACAAGTCCTGGGCCCCCTCCTTTGCCAAACTCTAGCCATCCGGCGACTTGGGACCCTACAAACCTAGGGGATCAATGTGCAATTCACGTGTTCCTTCTTTTCCCCTCCCCATTTACCCGAGATCCAACTCTGCACTGCCCTAATGAACTGTCCAACCTGTGCACATTACTTCCCGCACTTCCATTCCATCATATTCACTAACCTATTGCCTTCAGTGTTAACTTCGTCGACCTATCGATTTATCAGCCACGTTCCACAACCCCACCCCCACTCATTTATCTATCAGCCCCCTTATGCCAACGCTTTATTCCTGACGAAAGGCCTGCTCCCGACGTGTCGCCTCTCCTTCTCTTCGGATGCTGTGCCTTTCCAGTACAACATTGTTCGACTCCAACAGTCAGATCCATCTTCACCTGGAGGTAGTATGAGATGAAAAAGAATTGTATTCTCACTGAGTTCAGTTTTCCTGGATTCCTCTTTGTGAATGCATGTTCACAACGTCTAAGTTTAAGAGCTGATTTTCTTTTCAGGAATTTCAAAATAACTGTATAAATAGGCACAACTGATCTATGAAATAATATTTTTCTCAAAATAAATGCTTGGTAAACATAATCTAATTCAGAACTAGAACTTCAGAATTCTGTCATGCCAGAATCACTTAGAACTGAAAAGGCACTTGACTCTTCGTGTTTGTTCATATAAAATTGCATTTAATATGCATCAGTGCGACTTTCCAAACTTTAGCCCATAGGTGTGAATGCTACGAGATTTCAAGCACTCGTCCAAAATTTTTTTTTGAAGGTTGTGAAATTTCCCATGTAAACTACACACAGTAATGCAGTGCATTACTGACCTCTACCATTCTCTCGATGAGGTTATTCCTCACGTCTCATCTAGACCAAGCGCCTTTCAGCTTAAAATGATGCCACCTCGGTATTAGCCCTTCGATTAAGGGGGGCAACAGCTTTATATTCATTCTGTTCATGGTCCTCAAAGCGTTGAGGTGGAGAGAGATCTGGAAGAGTTCATAGGCAATCCATCAGCGATCCCACAGCTGGCTGACTGTGCGACTTTTCTGTTTGCCCTTCAGCCTGTGGTAGCCCTTCGACATCACATGGGCTGTCTATATGGCCTGGGCTCAGTTTGTTGACCGTCTAAATGTGGATATGATATCTCATCGCTCCTTTTGCAAGGCCAGAAACCTCCCCATCACGTCTCATCACTTTTCCCCAAAATGCGATGTTGATGTGGCTAATGTATCTGGGATCGGACGGAGAGAAAGAAACAAACTTTAAATGGGAGTGAAGGAGGAGAGCGCACTTCAATTCGATAATAGAAAATAGAAAATAGAGGGCATAGAAAGAGGGCGAAATAAAGAGAGAGAGAGAGAGACGAATCAATACTAGAGAGGAAGAGAAATTCAGAGGATAGGATAGTCATAGAATATTAGAACACTATACAGGTCCTTCGACCTCGATGCTGAGCCGACCTATGGAATCTATCTGAAGGCCAAACAAATTACGGTACTCTATTTTCGTCAAAATGTCTATCCAATTAACATTTAAATCTCGTTAAATTCTGTGAATTGACTACTGTTAAAGGCAGTGCATTCCATATCCCGACGACTTTCTGAGTAAAAGAACTACATCTGACATCTGTCCTAGATCTGTCACACCTCAGTTTAAAGTTTTGTCATCTACTGCTAGCCATCATTACCCGAGAAAACAGACTCTCGATGTCCATCCTGTCTAACTCTCTGATTATCATAAGTGACGCAATTAAGTCACGTCTCAAGCCTTCTTTTCTCGAAGACAACAGTCTCAGTCTTTCCTCGTAAGACATTCCTTCCATAACAGGCAACATTCTCTGAAACCTCCTGTGAATCCTTCCCAAAGCTTCCACATCCTTCCTGTAATGCTCTGACCAGAACTGTTCGCAATACCCCAGTGCGGCCATACCAGAGTTTTGTAGAGGTGTAGCATGGTTCCAAAACTCAATCCCTCTACGAATGAAAGCTAGCGCACCCTATGCCTCCTAAAAAAAATGTACGAACCTGGATGGCAACTTGCAGGGATCTATGTACTCGGAAAACAATATCTCTCTCCTAATTTCTACTGTCAAGTTTCTGACCGTGCGTACAGTACTCTGCAATCCAGTTACTCCTTCCAAAGTGAATCCCCTCACATTTGTACAAATTAAACTACATTTATGACATCTTTGGCCATCTCTGCAGCTTATTCACGTCCCTCTGCAATGCACAACATATTTCGGCACGATCCACAGCTTTACCGACCTTAGTGCCACTTGCAAACTTACAAACACGTGCTTGCCTGCCGTCATCCAAATAATTTATAAAAATGACAAACAGCAGTGGATTCCAGACTTACCCTGCTGTCCACCACAAGTAAAATGAACTCCAGGATGAACATTTACCATCAAACACCACCCTCTGTCTTCTTTCAGCTAACCAATTTCTGATCCTAAACGCTACATCACCCTCAATCCCCTTGCCTCAGTATTTTTATGCAATAGCCTACCATGGGGAATCTGATGAAACGCCTTACTAAAATGCCAATACACTACATCCAGCGCTTTACCCTCATCCACCTGTTTAGTCACCTTCTCAGAAAAGACAATTAGGCTGGTGAGGCATAACCTAGCCTTTACAAAACCGTGTCGAATATCCCGAATCAACTTATTCCTTTCTGGATGACTATAATTCCTATGTCTTCCAACCTTTACCACAACTGACGTAGGACGCACCTAATATAATTGCCATTATTGTTTCTACTCCCTTGCTTGAGCAACCTCCCTTGCTACCCTCTGTTCTACTGACATTATTGCTGGAGACTATGACGGCATAAAATGAAAGCCAAAGTCTCCACAATCACCTCTCTGGCTGCTCAGAGATTCCTCGGATAAATCCCATCCAGGCGTATTTATTTTCAACTTTCCAGAATTGCATACACCTCTTCCTTGTGAACATCAATCCAATACAGTCAAGTAACGTATCTCTCAGTATTCCCCTCTCTAATATCGTCTTCTTCTTGTGTAAATACAGACTGAAAATACTCATTTAGCGCTTCTCCAATCTGCTCTCTTCTTCCACGATCTTCCCTGTTCTAAATGAAACAATGAATTTCCAGAACATGTAGCAATCACTCCTGTCCCTGCTCTACTATGTGCTAGCTCTGAGGCGAGATGGAGTCGGTTAGAAACATGTTCATCAGAAAGACGGAGGTTGAGGGAGGATATGATTGAGGCCTCAATCGTGAGAGTTACAGGTAGGATGGAGAGCAATTTTTCCCAGGTTTATGGACTTAAATACTATGTGACACGAGTTCTAAGTGAGTAGGTGGAGGATTGATCCGGGCATATATGCGTGGAACATTCTTTACGCAGATTGTGGTGGGTGCCTGAACGTACTGCCATGGGAGGTGATAGCGCTGGGCACGAGAGCGTCACTTAAGATGTATCGAGACAGATACATGAATGTGCAGAAGTAAAGCCATACAGATCCTAGAAAATAGGCGACAGTATTAAAAAGAGGATCTGGATTGGCACCAATTTGGAGGGCTGAAGGGACTGCTCTTGCACTGTAATTTTCTTTTTTCTTTGTATTGACCATTACCAACATAGTCTCGTTATTGAAGATCATAAATCCATTGATCATAGCCGCGTGATTGTCCACCCATTTATTTAACCCAATTCCAATTCTGAAATCTAATGAAAACATTATGCACAAATAATCAATCTGAGTATTACTCACAAGATTTGGATATTATTGAGCCCAAGCCCTTTGAAAATGTGCATAATTATTCCCTCGAATATAAACATTCTTCCCCTAATAGTTTTCATGACAGTGATTTAACTGTTCTAAACATGCTTCACTCTAAATATGCATACATTTAAAGTTGGTTCTATCCAGTGTATGAATCTGTGTAATGTTATGTATGTGGGCTGTGCCACTGAAATAATGATAGATTGTTCCAAAGAGCTTAAATCTTCAGCTATTTACAACAAGTAAGGTGCTGCCGGCACTCAACTAGCCTTGATTCACAAATTAAGCCCAGTGTCCACCATGAGTCACGAGTAGACAACAAGTTTAATAAATTATAACCCATTCATGGACACCGCTGACGAGACCAACATTTATTGATCATCTGAAGTGGCTGTTGCAATGTGTTGGTGAGCTGCTTTCTTGAACTGTTGTTGTCCATGTGCTGTACATCGACTTACACTGCCGTTATGGATGCATTTGAGGCAGTCGTACTTAAGGAATAGTCATATATTTCCAAATCAGGATGATGATTAAATTGGAAGGAAATTTGCAGTGTGTGATAATCTCATGTATATGTTGCTCTTGACCTTCTACATTATTGTGGGTTGGAATGTTTTGTTTGAAGAACATTGGTGAATTTATGCAATGCATCTGGTGGCTAGTGCATGTTGCTGCGACTGACAGTCTCTGGTGAATATAAAATTGATGCGGTAAGATTCAATTGGATTGTTGTATCCTGGATGTTGTCTACCTTTTTGAGTCTTATTGACGTTCACTCGTCTCAGTAAATGACGAATATTCCATCATACGTTTGGGTTGTGTCTTGAGAATGGTGAAAAGTTAGGAAGAGAATTATTCACTGCAACATTTCAGTTTTAGACCTGCTCTATTGCCACTATGTATTTACAATTTCTAGTCGATGGCAATCCCAAAATATAATAGTTGAGGATTCGGCAACAGTAATTCCAGTGATCATCAGATAGGCAATGGTTAATTCTCCATTGTTTCAGATGGTCACTGTCTGGCATATATTTGGGACGAATGCTATCTACCACTTTTCATCCCAAGACTGGATGTTTACCAGCTTTCACTGCATTTTGATATAGGGTGCTTCATTAACTGGCCAATAACAAATGCTACTGAACGCTGTGTAATCACTAGCTAATAACTCTTGTCTGACCTGAAGTTGGAGGGAAGTCCACTGATGAATGGCCTGCAGACGGTCTGGCCTAAGTTACTACATGAGGAACTCCTGCAGAGATGTCCTGCAGCTATGACGACAGGTCTATAATAACTGCAAGTTTCTTCTTTTCTGCCAAGGATGGCTCGAACCAGTGGCCATTTTGCCCTGACTTCGATTGACTCTCGCTTTCGTCTGGGTCCTTGGTTCTGCACTAGGACCACGGCAATCTTGATGTTAAGCATACTCACACTCACCCCACTCTGGATTTCATATCTGTGTGTCTATCTTTGAACCAAGGAGTTAGGAGGTCAGGAGCAAAGTGGCCTTGGCGGTATCGAAATTGGGGAATACTGTGCAGGCTGTTGTCATGTAAGTGCTGCTTCATATCACTGTTTGTGAAACTGTCATTCACATTTTCTTCATCAAGAACATATTGATGTCGTGGTAATCACTGGGTGAGCTTTGTTTTTTTCTGCACAGCACGCACCTTGGCAATTTGCATTCTCAGTTAGATGTCAGTGCTGCAGCTCAGCAGGAACCACTTGATGAAGGATGCAGCGTATTCTGGAGCTCTGGGAATTTGCACCATTGTGATGTCCGAATTCTACTTATGGTTTTGTGCGGGGGAGACCGTGCTTTACCAACTTAATAGAGCTCTTTGAGGAAGTGACCAAGTCGATAGATGAAGGAAGGGCTGATGATGTCATCTACATGGACTTCAGTTCGGCGCTTGAAAACTTTTTCCACGGTTGGAAGGTTTGAATTATTGAATACATCTAAAATGGTGAGGCGATTATTCATTGTGGTTGAAATGAATGAGGGTGATATTACTGAAATGTACAAGATTCAGAGGGGGCTTGACAAGGTAGATGCTGAGAAGGTGGTTCCCCTGAGTCTCGAACTCGTAGAGGTAGGCACCCAGTAAGGAACATCGATTTCAATCTGTGCTGGAAAATGATGTATTCTCTCAGAAGGTAGTGAATATCTGGAATTCCCTAACCCAGACAGCTCTAGAGGTATACAAGGAATTGGGTCGGAAAGTGGAGTTGAGCCCTAAAGTAGATCAGCTATGTTCTTATTGAATGAGAGTTCAGGTTTGAGTATCCGAAAATCGACTCCTGTTCTTGTTACGTGCATTCTTATGTTATGCTTTTGGAAAGTAATTGGTTATTTTCCTGGAAGTCGTATTGTACAATGTTGCATTCGGGAGAGGAGAAAATTTGCATGAGTTAACGATGGATGGGATATGGGGGCTGTATTCACAGCAATTCCAGAGCAGAAGTTACAGAGTGGGGAAGCCTGGAAAAAGGGATTGCGGCTGGGGGTCACTTCCTGACCAAGCCTGGAATTTCCAATTGTATTTCCGAACCTAAATCTAACCATCGGCGTGGCCTCGATCTGCCTGTGTGTAGCAGGTCCGAAGGGCTGAATGGAACATTAGAACATAGGGCTGAAGAACACGAGTGAGCCAATCGGCCCTTTGACACTACTCCACCAGTAAATAAAGTCACGGCTCATCTCATTGTGATCCCAGCTTTTCTTTTCTCTCTATGCAGCATCATCCCTGATTCACCTGTCTGCGGAACATCAGACAAAGCCAGCCTCGATATAATATAAAGATTCAGCCACGCCAAACTTCTGGGAAAGAGAATTCCCACTTGAATGAAATTCCACTTTGTGAATTTTTTCCTCACTCTGGCTCTACCTGATGTGGAGGGTGTCACTGTTTCCTTTTATAGTCCCACTCCTCCACTGCTCACAACACATTTTTAATGTAACCAGCTTGGTGATATGACTGATGATAAAAGTCTCAGACTGGTTCAGGTTCAGCGATAGGATCAAGTCAGGCACATTTCTTTCATCAGCCGCAGGTAACTAATAGGGCTAACGGAGCAGCGTGGTGGATTTGTGGTTAGCACTGCTGCCTCATATCAGCAAGGAGCTGAGCTCAATTCCAACCTCGTCTGACCCTCTATGTGGAGTTTGAACATTCTTCCCGTGACTGTGTAAGTTTCTTCCCAATTCTCCAGTTTCCTCCCACAGTCAAAGGATGTGCAGCTGAGAGTGACTGGCCATGCTAAATTACTCAGAGTGACCAGGAATGTGTAGGGTAAGTGGGCTAGTCATGGGAAATGCAAAGTTACATTAATAGTGTAGGGGGAGAGGTCTAGATGGGTTACTGTTCGGTGGGTTGGTGTGGACTCGATGGGCCGAATGTCCTGCTTCCACACTGTGGGGGTTCAATGACAACGGCATCAAGTTTGGACTATATGAATTCCCTGTCGGTATTTAACTGATCCACTCGCCTCAAGGCTTTGTATGTTTCAATAAGATCAGCTCTCATTCCAAGGGTAACCTGTTAAAGTCTCCATAATATCAGTCCGTCATGAATGGAATAAATGAAGTGAAACACCGCTGAACTGCTTCCAAGAATGCAAAAATAAAATTAATCTCACACACCGATGAGTCGGTTTGTTTTTTTTGTTTTCTCAGGGTGTAGTGAATCTTTGGAACACTCTTCCCCGCAGAGCATTGGGGGCAGAGATATTGAATATTTTTGAGACAAGGTTCACGAATCACAAAGGGGTCAAGGATTATCGAGGATTGGGAGCAATGTGCCTTGTGGGGAAAATGTGGACGGTGGTACTGAATGACACAGCTCCAGAATATCCAGGAATTAAACGAAATGATAACATCAATAAAGTTTTAAGGGGGAAACAAGATGGCAGCGATCTGAAAGGTCTGCTTTGCTGGGCTCTGCGTCACAGTGATTCTCTACCCTACCGAACCACAGTCATTTACTTAAATTTCAACACTAAAAGAGCTTTAGAATCCTTAATAATGCCACTTTGTCAAGTTCAAAGAGAGGATTAATGAATATACTTAAATAGGGAATATCCCCATAAACCCCGGGACCATTTAAAAGGTAACCAGGATTCTCCCTCGGCATAAGGTATTTCACTAAGATCGCCCGTAGGCATAGCCTCCGACTTTGTAAAATCAGTCGTATAGCCGGAAAAGGCACCATTCGAACTGATGCCTTGCATGAGTTGAGGCACAAAAACTGTGGGATATAACAAAAATATAAGACCATCATCTGCAGACAATATAATCTTACGTGACTTCTCTCTCACTTCTGGGGCAGATATGTTGTGGTCCCTCCAGATGGCCTTCAGCAGTGGCTCGATTACCAACTTAAACAACACTGGCAAAAGGGGTCTACCTTGTGGACTGCTTCTAGGGTCCATCCTCATGGGAAATGCCTCCCGAACACATGCTTGAAGAAACCCGTGGTAAAACATGCCTGAGTGTCGTCTGGCTAGTGACATGAAACCAGGGGGACTAAATGATTGAAAGTTCCTGCAACGTGAAGCTCACGAGAAAGTCAGTTCACCCCAATCTTATTAAATGGTACAGCACATACGAAGAGCTGAATGGCGTCAATATGGATTTTAATTGCAAGTGATAGAAAAAAGCTTTGTTCATTCCCCTAATATTTTATACAAAGACGCCGTGCCATTTTCTTGAAACTGGGAATTATTTGGAATATTATCTGGAACATGCCATAATCTGCATTCTCCAGAGCATTCTACAATCTGTGGGTGTATTACAAAGGGAAGCGACAGAGGCAGAGAGAGAGAGAGAGTTAGGGGAGGTGCTGCATGAGAAGTGACAGTGGTGGAGCATGATCCTTGTTCGGGGGTCGGAGCTGTAACAGATATACAGTGAGTGTGAGGGAGCAGAGAGAATACAGTGACCCTTACGCTGACAGAGTGGGGAAGGTTATTGATGCTTGTCATGTGATACTGAACATTCTTCAGACCGCAGATACTGCACTGAGCTGTTGGTGGGCTCAGAATATGCTTGGTTGGTCTGGTGGTGTGGCCCACTCTGGGAAGAGACGTACTAATTCATTCACCAAGACATCCGTGACCCTGTTGGCAACCCGTGGTGTAATCGGCCTTAATCTGCCATGTTCTGGGTAAGCTGTACAGGGCAGCTCCAAACTGAGGAAAGATCAATCGGGTGCCCATTGTCATTTTAAAGATGACACCAGTGCCAGTGATCAAAGACTATCCAGGGGCATATGGGCGATGGTGGATACCTCCAGCCAAGACGGGTGGAAGAATCGGGCTGGCATTGAATGAGAGGGATACCTTGGGGTAGGGTGGGTAGTCAATGAGGTGAGTTCTATAAGATAGCACCAGGATATTAGCTCAGCCTCGTGCAGACAATCACTCTGTCACACTCAATGAAAATCACACAAAGATGAATTATTGTTGGATTCAACCCAATGAGTTGAAGACTCTGCTGATCCCATTCACAGTTACAGAGCTGCAGAACAAATCCTCATCCAAAACACTCAGTCATCTGACCTCACACCTATTACCTGTTCACCATCATTCCTGATAATACTGGCTTATTTTGCCAGATGGCATTGAAATGTCTATATTTAAGCATTCTGAAGCCTGTGAACACATCCTTCCATGACATTGTTTCTCAATCTCACCTTCTCTGTCTAAACCCACAACCATTTTCATTTGCAGTCATGCACAGAGACAGGCCATTCAGCCAAAACTTGTCCATACCAACCAAAATGTCCGTCCACATTCACCCCATTTCCCTTAATTTGGCCCATATCCATCTCTGCCTTTCCTATTCATACACTTTTCGAACAAAATGCAGCGACATTTTGTGACATCAAGAAAGGCCTCGGGAAGGATCTCCTTGAATATACCATTCATCTCACCCTGGCAATCAGATTACACAGAAACACTTTGACAGGACCTTATAAACAAGACGTAGAAGCAAACGCTGGTGGGAGATGTGTATGGAAGTTTATACTGCAGGGGAAAAATGATTACGTTACAAACGGCAAGTTAGATAGACAAGCGTTTGCAGGCAAAACTCAACAGGTCAGGCACCATCTGATGGAAGAAAGTTGAAACTTCGGCCATCGAAAAGCACAGCAGGTCAGGGCGCATCCGAGGAGCAGGGAAGTCTATGTTTCGGTCATAAGCCCTTCAGCAGGAATTCATTTCAGAATTCACTTTTTCCTAATCATCTGTAGGAAGAGAGTGAGTTAACATTTTTTTTAAAATCTGGGGACTCTTCATCAGAACAGATTTTGTTTCCGATCTCCAGTATATGCAGCTCTTTGTTTTATTTTAGATCAGCAATTACCTTGCATGCTGCAGTATTACTGGACAACTTGATCTGGGAAGAAGTGGAAGGACTGAGGGCAGAAGAGCAGCCAATGTGTCAGTCACAGCTTAATGCCCTGTCCACCGGAATGTGAATCCCCGCACTGGAAGTTGACATCATTTGAACAGACGTGACAGATCCAGAGAATGTGGGAGGATGCAGTCTCTCTCGCAGTTGTTCATTGAGTGGCACAGTGGCTAACAATACTGCCTTACAGCATCAATGACCTGGCTTCGATTCCACCCTTTGGTGACTCTCTATGTGGTGTATGCACCTTCTCCCTGTGTTTGTATGAGATTCCTCTGAGTGCTTGGTTTTCCACTCACAATCCAAAAATGTCCAGGTTAGGTTCAGTGAACGCCCCAAATTGATCCGCAGTATGCAGGCATGTGCAGGTTCGGTGGATTGTCTATGGGAAATGAAGGGTTACCGGGGTAACGTATGGGATTGTTGGTCGGGATGTTATCTGGAGGGTCAGTGTGGACTCGTTAGACCAAATGACCTGGTTCAACACTGCAGGGCTTCTATAATTTCTATGTAGCTGTCTGTGTTTGAAAACACTTCCCAGGATCCTATAAGTGCTTACACAATTTGCCTCAATAAAATGTTACATCTTCTTTTTATCTAACGTGAACTCCATAAGCCACTTCTCGGCACTTTAGCCCAATCTGATCAGGGTCCTGTTTTACTCTGAATTAACCATCTTCACTGTCTACTGCCTCACCAGTTTTGGTGTCACCTGCAAACTCACTAACCATTCCTATTATAGTCACATCGAAATCATTTTTATAAAATGACAAAATCCATTTGATCCATGTGGTACACTGCTGGTAACAGGCCTCCAGTCCAAAAATAAACTGTCCACAAACATTACCTTCGTCTATTGCCTTCGAGCCAATTACCACCAACTCTCCCTGTAGTCCATGTGATGTCACCATGCTAACCAGTTTACCATGTGGAACTCCTTTGAATGCCTTACTAAAGTCCATATTCCAATCCACAATTCCATATATGCCAATATCTCAGCCAGGTGCCGAACAGTTACTTCCCTAGCTTCCCACCAGATTCTGGGGGTACACCTGATCAGTTCATTGATCATAGAACAGTGCTGCGCAGTACAGGCCCGTGAACTGTTGATGTTGTGCCGGCAGTTTATCCTACTCTAAGGTCAGACTAACCTTCATGCCCTTCATTGTACTAAAATGCATGTGCCTAACCCAGAGTCACTTAAAAGGTCAGAGGGAGTTATCCACCATAATGCATTTTAAAATATCCAGCTCCTCATCTTCTGTAATATGGACAATTTTCAAGATATCAATATTCATTTCCCCAGGTTCTCTACCTTCCATATTCTACTCCACAGTAAATACCGATGCAAAATATATATTTAGTATCTCACCAATCTCCTGTAGTTCCATACGTAGGTCACTTTGCTGATCTTTATGGGGTCCTGTTCTCTCCCTAGTTACTCTTTTGATCTAAATGTGTTTGTAGTATCTCTTTGAATTGTCTTACCCTATTTTCGAAAGATATCTTATGTCCCCATTTTGTCGTCTTGATTTCCCTCTTGAGTATTAGCCTACATCGCTGATACTCCACGATGGATTCACTCGATCCCTACTGTCTATACCTATAATATGCTTCGGCCTTTTCTTGAACAGAGCCTCAATTCCGCTCGCAATTCAGCATTCCCTACACCTACCAGCCTTACCCTGCTCATGGACAGGAACATGTTGTCGATAGACTCTGTAACTCATTTGTGAAGGTCTCCTACTTTCCTGCCAATAGCTTTTCCAAAGCAGCTTTTCAAAGCGCCAACATAAAACGTTCAATGTTGGTCTGACTCAACTTAGAACTTTACCATTCATACTCCAAAAGTATTTTAGAACTAATAGTTACTGCATAACAGGCTCGATAATCAGAATGCCCTCCGCCTGTCCTTCTGTAACAGGCTCAATATGCCGAATGGCCTTCTCCTGTCCCTCTGAAACAGACTCGATAGACTGAATGGCCTCCACCTGTCCCTTTGTAACAGACCTGAGAGGCTGAATGGATTCCTCCTGTCCCTCTGTAACAGGTACATGGGGACAGAATTACTTCCTCCTGTCCCTGTGCAGCAGTCTCGATGCCCTGAATGATGATCCAAGGTTATGGAAGAATTTGACAACAGTGCACATAAAACCAGCAGCAGCATTACACAAAGTCAATGGGCAATAAATATATACACCGGTTTATTGTCTCTGAAAATTACATCATCAATCACCTTACGCAGCTGGTCTGTTACTTTATCACTGTCTCCCTTTGTAAACAGCATGCATTATATACAGTCTTGCAGTGTTCTTGCACTACTCCCACATATGCGGAAGAAATAATAAGATTGAAAGATTTATGGTCCATCTCTCAGCAACGCCCATCTATTCCACCCACACAGAGTAAACGTTCCATTTTATTGAGATAGGAAAAGTGATGTCAGGAAGAGGTTAACTGGACCTGTTTGTTCAGTGACTGTGACTAAAGTCAGTCTCCATGGATTGTAATTAATCCAGTGGACGGTTTCCTTCTTTTCATGATAAATGGGCTCCGTTCAATGTGTTATCCCACAGTATGGTGGGAGCATCACCGACAGTGTCAAGAGGGATTAGCAGCTGCAGAGAGACAAGGAGGAGAGATCAGAGACTGAGCACAAGAGTCTGGAATGTTTCAGCAATGACTCAGAATCTGAGAACATTAGACTGGACTGTTACTGCAATGGATCACAATCTAAGAACATTAGACTGGAATGTCCAAAGAATGGACAGGAGTTTATACGAGGATGTTTGGCTTCTTTCTGCATATTTTGATCGATGGTTATTACAGAAGCGGATCAAACATACACTTTACATAATTCAATATTTTTATTATCCAATCCTGGCTTCTGTTGGTGTACCTGGTAAGTGTCACTGTTCAGTCATTAATTCTATAAATCATGTTTGACAGTAGCACTGTTCTTTTATTGACAATACTCTCCTTGTCACTGTTATTGTTCCTGCTAAGACTCTAAATCCAGGTACTCACTTGACAAACCACTACTAAATTGTTAGTTCACTCTCTCCCTCCTTGCTTCTGGCAGTGTTCCTCATGGGTGCTATGTTAACCTGCTCAGTTTCAGCTTTGAACCAATATTCGTTGTATCACTGCACTTGCGATTTAAATATTGAACGTATTGAGTTCACCATCTTCTGTTCTGGTTGCAAACTACATTTCCTTCCTCTGACTCCATCTCATACGCGGTCAATATCTGAAGCAGAAATAGACAAATGATAAAAGTGATGCTTCCCTTGGCCATGAGCAATTTCCTGACACCATACCCTGATCAATCCTAATTGTAACTACTGATAAATCCAGCATACACTTCACTGGCTCACCCCATCTGCTATTGAACCATGAGCTGTGAAATACGGTCTTAAAGATAGCATTCATCTGTTGCTGACATTCACAGCTTCAAATCTGCAGAAACAAATCTGAGTCAATACTCTACAGCTCGTATCTTATATCACACAGATTAACACATCACACATATCTGAGCAATACACTAGCATAGTCTTCACAACACCCCACGCTGGGCAGATAGTCCACATTACTAAGCAATTCACGAGCATAGGCTGCACATCTCCCCATGCTGGGCAGATAGTCCAGTTTGCTGTATCTTATATCACTCTGAATCCATCCACCATTCCAGTGCGCGCTGATCTATAATGCTATTGGGTCTGGTAATGCCTTTACTTTAATATTCTCAAGCACATCATTAACAGATTCCCATGAACTATCTCTCTCTGTCCCTTATACTAATCCCTGACAGTTGTTCATATTTAAACTGATTTCGTTCATGTGTGTTCTCTCTTAGACAATGACTTTCACATCTAACACTGCCCGAGACCCACAGACACATGCACACATAAAACCCCTTGCCTTGAGCTGATGCATGGAGATACAAAGACATTAATTTGTGGGAGCCCCATTTACTGTCACTCGCAGTATGGGTGGGAAATCGTCCCGTCTTGGTTATGTAGTGCAAGTGTAGCACAAATATACTGGCAAAGTTTTGCAATACTCCCCACGCTGGGCAGCTGGTCCACCTTATTTCGTAATACACTAGCATTGTCTGCACAGCTCCGCACGCTGGGCACTTAGTCCACCTTACTGAGCAATTCACTAGCATAGTCTGCACATCTCCCCACACTGGGCAGATAATCATGTTTGCTGATAAATACATTGGCATAGTCTGCACAGCTCCCCATGCTGGGCAGATAGTCCACGTTACTGAGCAATGCAATATCACAGTCTGCACAGCTCCCCATGATGGAAAGATAGTCCAGTTTACTGAACTGTAAACTGGCGTAGTCTGCACAGCTCCCCATGCTGAGCAGTTATTCCGGTTTACTGAGGTATACACTGGCATAATCTGCCATGCTGGGTTCTCTACTTATCCCAGTGTATAGTTTCGGTGTTTATTCTGTGAGGCAGGTTCAGAATTTAGTGGAACAAATTTTGTCAGCTGATCTGGCAATGCCTTTATTCAATGTTCTCGTTCTTGTGACTTGACGGGCCATGGGTCTCACTGCTCCGGTTAGACCCACTCCCTTGTTTGTTCTTCATATTTCAACAACGCGTTCTGTTTCTGTCTTAATTGTCTGTTTTGACAATTTGTCTGTGAATCTCTCTGCCCATCTGTACATTTCCCTGACATTGGTTTTGGTTCTGTATTGTATTAAATGCTGGCATTGTGAAGTTCAGAAATAATGTAATGGTGTGTGTCAGGCTATTCTTCTCTTCCAGCTGTGTCCCATGTGTTATTCCATGGACAGGGGAGTGTGTGCTGGACTATTATTCACTTCCTGGTGTCTCCTCATGGTCAGGGGTGTGTGTGCTTGGCTGTTGTTCACTTTCTGGTGTGTCCCTTGAAGTGCTTCATGGAGAGGTGTCTGTGTCTGCAGGACAGCTGTTCACTTCTCAGTGTGTCACATGTCATTCTTCATGTTGGACAGCAGCGTGGGTTTCCGTCTGTTGTTCACTTCCCGGTGTGTCCCAAGTGGTCCTCCATGTTGGACAGGGAGTTTCAGCATCTTTGACTCATGTATTTGGAACTTTGAACTGCCTGCCCACTGAACGCCTGTGTTTGTCCCTCTCAGTTAATCACGTGGTCAGAACCACGAGGAAGACCTTGAAGTTTAATTGTTAAGGCTCAAGCATCTAACTTTTAGTGGAGGGAATTCTGTCTCTTGTTATTGGAAAGTTAGTGGAGGGGCTGGGGATAGTTTGCTGGAGGTTGTGCTGTGAGCTGTCTCGGACATTCAGAGAGATCTGAGGATTTGGTGACCCAACTCTGAACGGAGCATGGGGTCTGTAGTTACGGCATCTGGGTCTGTAACATGACCAACAAATGGAGCAGAGGCTGCAGAAAGGGGAAGCTCTGAAACCAACGAATGAGTGTGCGTGGGGAAAAGGATCTCCCAAATCTGTCTGCGTCTTAACGTGAGCACATACTCTCATTCTCATCCTTGAACACGTATATAGACACACACACCCTCTTTCTCTCTCGCACATGAATACAAACATACACATCCTCTCTGTCTCACTCACCACCACCCCATACACACACGCACACACACACACACACACACTGCATCTCTCTCTCTCTCTCTCTCTCTCTTTCTCTCTCTCTCTCTCTCTCTCACACACACACACACACACACACACACACACACATATAAGTCTTAGGTGAATTTGCGTTTTCAGATTTATATTTGTGGATAAATTGCATTTTGTTTTTAAAAAAACATTCACTTTGTACGCAGCCAGTCATTGTGGCATTTCATAAAGTCCTGCTTTGGAAATAAAACCAGTATGACTCCAGGGTAAAGCAAGTCCGACTCCACACAAGACTTTCTATGATTTTGTGCAGGGAAGGTCACATCTGAGCAAACATAATAGAATTCGTTGAGGAATGACAAAGTTGATAGTTGGGAAAGGGCTGTAGATGTCATGTACATGTACTTCAGTAAGGCGTTTTATGAGATAGACTGATGGAGAAGGTGATGTTGCAGGGGTCCAGGGTGTCCTAACTCGATGTATAGAGAACTCGCCGGGCAACAAGAGACAGAGAGCAGTAATGGGAGGGAGTTTCTCAAAATGGAGAACTGTTCTGTGTGGTGTTTCACAGGGATCCGTGCTTGGACCAGTGGTTTTTGTGATATACTGACATGATCTGAAGGTATGTATACATGGTCTGATTAGCAAGTTTGCACATGACAGTACGATTGTTCGAGTAGCAGAAAGTTAACGGAACTGTCAGAGACCACATGTGAATATAGATAGATTGGAGAGTTTGGTGGAGAAATGGCAGATGTGAAGTGATGCATTTTGGAGATCCAATTCAAGAAAGAATTATACAGTAACTGGAAAAAGCCCAGGGGAAATTGATGTACAGAAAGATCTGGGTGTTCAGGTTCATTGTTCGCTGAAAGTGGCAGGTCGATAGAATGATCAAGAAGGCATACAGTATACTTTCATATCTGCATTCCAACAATTTAAGAAGTGGAGAACTACAGACCAGGTAACTCGTCACCTGCAGGAGGGAATCTGTTGGAATCTATTGCGTACAAGAGTAGGCAGGCCATATTACCGTTGTATTGGACTTTGGTTTGGTCACTTTTGTAATACTGCAGACAGTTCTGGTTGCCACATTACTGAAAGAAACTGGATGCTTTGGAAAGAGGGCAGAGGATTTTCACCAGGACATTGTCTAGCATGGAGAGAATGACATATAAAGAGAGGTTTGGTAGATTATGTTTATTTTCTTTCGAAAGACGGAGGTTGAGGGAGGACTTGATTGAGGTCTACAAAATCATCAGAGATGTAAACAGGGTCGATAGGAAGAAGATTATTCCCCGAGTTGTGTACTCAGTTACTAGGCGTCAAGAATTCAACATGAAAGGGGAGAAGTTTCTTGGAGATATGCTCGAAAAGTTATTTGTGCAGAGGGTGGTGGGTGGTTGGAGGTTGGAATGCATTGCCAGCGGAGGTAGTAGAGGCGGGGACAATAGCGTCATTTAATGTGCATCCAGAAAGGCACATGAATGGACAGGGAAAAGAGGGATACAGATCCTTAGTAAATAGGCGATAGATTTAGGTAGAGGATCTGAATCGACACAGGCTTGGAGGGCTGAAGGGTCTGTTCCTGTTCTGTGATTTTAGAGTCATAGTGGCATAGAGATGTACAGCATGGAAACAGACCCTTTGGTCCAACCTGTCCACGCGCCGACAAGATGTCCCAATCCAATCGAGTCCCACTTGCCAGCGCTCGGCCCATTTCCCTCCAAACCCTTCTTATTCATATACCCATTCAAATGCTTCTTACATGTTGCAATTGTACGAGCCTCCAGGACATTGGCTGGGCCACTGTTGGAATATTGCATGCAATTCTGTACTCCTTACTATCTGAATGATGTTGTGAAACGTGAAAGGGTTCAGAAAAGATTTACGACGATGTTGCCATGATTGGAGGATCTGAGCTACAGGGAGAGGCTGCACAGGCTGGGGCTGCTTTACCTGGAGCGTCGGAGGCTGAAGGGTGACTTTACAGAGGTTTACAAAATTATGAGGGGAATGGATAGGATAAATAGGCAAAGTGATTTCGCTTGGTACAGCGAGTCCAGAACTAGAGGGCAAAGGTTGAGGGTGAGAGGGGAAAGATATAAAAGAAACCTAAGTGGCAAATTCTTTACGCAGAGGGTGGTACGTGTATGGAATGAGCTGCCAGAGGATGTGGATTTTCTTTGTTATTTGAAAATACTGGCGAAAAGCGTCTGTTGATACTTGAAAGGAACATGAAATCAAGATCAAATGTGGCACAGTGAATGTGTAGATAAGATAATTTATTGTAGAGAATAGAAAAATGACAAGGAGATGAAAAGGTTACATTGCGTCTGTCCTCAAAGAGGAAGATCCAGAAAATCTTCCAAAAATACCAAGTCATTATGGGACCTTTGTAACTAAAGACTAAAATAATTCATACACAGTTATGAGGTAGTGTTTGGAAACAGAACTGGGATGAAGATTGATAAGTCTGACAGACCAGATGTAATTCAAACTGAAATTTCAGACAAAACAGCAATACACATCTTGATTGCATGAGGAACCAGTGTATTTTTCTGTATTCAGATTATAAATGCATTCAAATGAATTACGAAGGAAACAAGTGGGAGAGCGGAGGACTACAGGCCAGTTAGTTGTCATCCACAGTAGGGAATCTGGTGCAACCTATTGTAATGAAAATCTAATTGGACAATGAGAAAGTAATAGCAAATTTCAAGAGAGTTGTTCCGATTTATGAAAGGGAAGTTATAATTTACATTTTTTTCGAAGAAATCTCTTGAAGATGAAAAACAATAGCGAATCAGTGAAAGTGTTGCAGTCAGATATTCAGGGAGACTTTTAATCAGCACACACAGTAAGTTAGGAGAAAATATTACAGCAAAGTGCATTGGGAGGAACATATGCAAATAGGGGAAGGCAAGCATTAGAGAAACTATTGGATGACATATGGTTGTAGAAGGTTGTTTGTCTGACTGCAGACCGGTGTACGCTGGTGTGCCACAGATTTCAGTGCTGTGTCCCTTTAAACGCCTTCATTTAAACTGAATCCGAATACAGACGAGGAAGAATCAATTAGACGCAAAGTGTCAGCTTGCTCGCTTTTTATGGTGCTGCCTGACTAACTGTGATCTCTAGCATGTGTTGGTTTCAGTGCAGATTCAGCTTCTGCAGTAATTTGCTCCAACTAGAAGTAAAGACATTCTGCATTCGTCACACAGAGAGTGAGGGAGACTGTACCTGGACTGTACCTGCACGATTTTGATATCTTGATCTAAGTAAAATATACTAAGTAACATATACTGAATGGGCATTATCCTGATTAATCTCTCAAATGGCACAACGGTCTGCTGGGGAGACTTGGTCTGAAATCAAGGCGGGAATCTAAGTTTGAAACTGGAGAACGCTGATTGATTGTTATATGAGAACTTCAGGTCTATTTTACTTGGGAAAAGGAGGAGGCAGGTACAGAATTCAAGAAGATGGACTGGGAAGCTCTTGAACAGATTGATGTAAGATGTGAGGAGGGATTAATGGTATTGACTGGTATAAAACTGGACCAATCCCCAGATCCAGATCAGTTTCATCTCAGGCTGCTATTGGAGACAAGGGATGAAAGGCGCTGATGCATATGTTTAAATAGAATCTGGTCACAGGTGAGGTGCCCAAGGACTGGAGAACACTCTTATAGGAAGGGTGGTAGAGATAGAGCGTGGAACTATAGACCAGTGAGTATCAGATTAGTGTTAGAGAAAATTTTACACAAGTTACGTGGTGGTAGAATTCTGTTTGTGTGACTGGAGACCGGTGTCCCCTGGTATACCACAGTGATCAGTGCCGTGTCCGTTTTTACTTGTGGTATTCATAAATGGTGCAGATGTGAATGTAGAGGGGGAGTGGGCGTGTGATAAGTAAGTCTGTGTTTGACACAAAGATTGCTGGGTAGTTGGCAGTGAGGAGGAAGGTGTCATGTTATAGGAAGATACAGATGGAATGTCAGATGGGTGGATCAATGCCAGATGGAATGTAACCCTGATTACTATGAGGTGATGCACTTTGGAAGAAGGAACCAAATGAGGAATACGCAATCAATTGCAGTACACAAAGGAGCTCATACGGAGCTTCTCCACACATTCTTGAATGTGATGTGGGAGGATAAAAGATTACGTAAGTAGTCAATGGAAACTGGAGGCATAGATTACAAGAGCTATGTAGCTCTTTGGTGAGGCCAAGATGGAATATGTGTGGAATTCTGGGAGCCACATTACAGGAAGTATGTGATTATTCTGGAGGGTGTACAGAGATTCACCTGGATGTTTTCAATTTTGAAGCATATCAGCTATGGTGAGAGGCTGGATAAGCTCTGGTTGTTTAGTTTGATTGAGAGAAGGCTGAGGGGGACGTGATTCAGAAGGATAAGATTACGAAGGACATGGACAGGGTGGATAGACAGCAGCTGTTACTTTTAGTCAAAGGTCCAAGAACAGGGGAGCACACTTTTAAAGGGAAGGATTTGAGGTTTAGAGATGATTCAAGGGTTGTTTTTCACCCAAACGTTCATAGGGTCGGGAATGCGCTTTATAAGGGGGCGGGGCTGGGGTGGGAGGTATCACGAGTCACCGCACAACCATTAAAAATTATTTGGACGAGCGTTTGAAGTGTCATTTCATTCATGGCTGCGGGACTGATGTCGGAAAGTTGGACTAATATAGGTCGTGACGAATTTTTAATGGTACAGAGTCTATGCTTCTGAGATTGTATGGCTGCAGGTCAATCATTGAACAGCTTAAGAAAGGAAGTAATGGGTTTTGGAAGAGTACATTAACAAGCGTGAAATGTAAAATCTTCTCAACGCACATTATATCAAGGTGAAATGCTGTAGAAGATAATTGTAGCTTCGTTACAGTCCAAAACCAGTGAATGGAGAACAGGAAAATGGCAGATTATGAAGCATCTACTTCAGTTCTGCTTTCATGAAAGTATTTTTAAAAAATGCTTCCAAACAATTCTAGGTCCACTGAGAAAGAAAGGAAATACAACCAAATCAGGAAATAAACAGGTTTGGAGAAAATATTTTCACTGAAATCTGATCAATCCCCATGTCCTGATAATCTATATCTCTGATTCCGAAAGGAGGTGGCCGTGGGAATAATGGATACTTTGCTTGCTGTCTTCCAAATTCCTGATGAACGAATTGACAGATTTGAGAGTAGGAAATATAACTCCAGTATTTTTAAAAGAGGCAGGGAGAAGGCAGGGAATACAGTCTGCTTGACACCAAAGAAGCAATCAAGACAATAAAGTCTATTAGAGAGAATGCTTTGCCAGCGAACTTTGAGAATTAAATTAAATTGAAAGTAATGACCATGAATTAAATCAATTCCAAATTTTTAATGGCGCATCATATTTAAGAATCCGACTGGGAAATAAATTATGGCGAAGCAATAGATGCAGTGAATTTGGATTTTCAGAATCATTTCTGAAGACGTCCCAAGTCTCGTGTTGTGACGATGATACTCCTTTAATAAGGTCATGCTGTCCTTTTTTTTCCCATTGCGTTCTTCAAAACAGTGAATATGAAAAGTCTGGAATTGACTACTTGGGAATGCTTCAAGTCTAAAATTAAAAGAAGTACAACGAGGAGCAAGCTATGCTAGATCCGGTCCTGTGTAATGAGACAGGAATCAACTTGGAAGGAATGATCACAGTATGGTTGAATTTAAAATATAGATGGCGGTGAGAAGATAACTTTCAATCCCAGGGTCCTGTGCTTAAACTAGGGAGACTACAACAGAATGATGGAGGACTTGGCTAAAGTCGGCTAGAAGCAAATACTTTATGGTGAGAGTTGACGAACAGTGGAGGATTTTCAAAGAAATCTTTCAAAGTCCTTAGCAAAAGTATATTCAGTGAAAAGGAAAGACTCTAAGAAAAGGAGAAATCTGCCGTGGGTGTCTAAGCAAATACGCAATGTTATCAATTTGAAAGAGATGGAATACAAAGTGGCCAAGAACAGCAGGAATCTTGAAGACTGGGAAAAGATTAAAGGTCGACAGAAAGCCACGAAAAGAGCTTTAAAGAAAAGTAGGATAAAAAATCTAGCACGGAATATGGAGACATTAGATTACTTACAGTGTGGAAACAGTCCCTTCGGCCCAACAAGTCCACACCGACCCGCCGAAGCGCAACCCACCCATACCCCTTACCTAACACTACGGGCAATTTAGCATAGCCAATTCACCTGACCTGCACATCTTTGGACTGTGGGAGGAAACCGGAGCACCCGGAGGAAACCCACGCAGACACGGGGAGAATATGCAAACTCCACACAGTCAGTCGCCTGAGGTGGGATTTGAACCCAGGTCCCTGGCGCTGTGAGGCAGCAGTGCTAACCACTGTGCCACCGTGCTGCCCATAGAGCAGATGATTCCTTAAATATATGAAATGAAAATGTGTGCCTAACATAAATGTTGGTCCTTGAGACGATAAGAAGGAGCATTTAGTTATAGGATATGATGAAATGTCTGAGGCATTGAACAGGTATTTTTATATCAGTCTTAATAGTGAACGACACTAATCACATGCCTATGATCGACAGAGTTGCAGATTCTAGATTAGAGTGGTGCTGATAAAGCACAGCAGTCCAGGCAGCATCTGAGGAGCAGAAAAATCGACGTTTCGAGCAAAAACCCTTCATCGAGAATGCTCTGAACTGTTGTGCTTTACCAGCACCACTCTAGCATCTGCAGTCCTTGTTTTTACCAAAGAGATGAGGATAGGTGAGGACTTGTGACCAATCATTATTACAGAGGAGGTAGTGTTGGAAAAGCTAATGGAGCTCAGGGTAAACAATTCTCCTGGCCCTGATGGAATGTATCCCAGGGTACTAACAAGAAAGCGGGAGAAATAACAAGTCCACTTGTGGTAATTTTCTAAAATTTGCTAAACTCTGGGGCAGTCCCAACAGATTGAAAAACAGCAAATGGGACGTCACTGTTTAAAAAGGCAGGTTGATAAAAGATGTGAAATTATAAACCAGTAAGTTTAATCTATGTAGTGGGGAAGATGCTTTGACTGTAATATCAAGGAAGAAATAGCAAGGCATTTTGATAGAAATCGGCCCATTACGCAGATGCAGCATGGATTCATGATGGGCAGATCATGCTTAACACGTCTTTTGGAAATGTACGACGACGTTATGAGCAAGGTAGACAACGAGGCCGCAGTGGATGTGGTGTATCTAGGTTTCCAAAAGGCTTTGACAGGGTGCCACACAGTAAGCTGCTGCATAACATAAAGATGGATGGCGTTACGGCTGAAGTATTAGAATGGATAAAAGATTGGTTGACTAACTGGAAGCAAAGAGTGCGTTTAAATGAGTGCAATTCTGGCTGACAAACAGTGCTGAGTGGTGTACCTCAGGGATCAGTGTTGGGGTTGCAATTATTGCAAGTTATATAGATGATGTGGAGTTGGGAGCACGTGTATATTGTCAAAGTTTGCAGTTGGCACGAAGATGAGCGGCAGAGCAAAGTGTGCAGAGTACTGTGAAACTTTGCAGAGGAAAATAGTTGCATTGCATGAATGGGTAAAGGTCTGACAGATGGAACACAATGCTAATAAATATGAAGGAATCTATTTTGTTCGGAGTACCAGTAAAAAGGATTATTACTTGAATGGTAAAAAGATGCAGCATGTTGCTGTGCAGAGGGACCTGGGTGTCCTTGTGCATGAATCACAGAAGGTTGATCTGCTGGCACATTAAGTAATTAGGAATGTAAATGGGATTTGGTTCTTCATTGCGAAAAGAGTTGAGTTCAAAAGCAGGAAGGTTAAGTTTCAGGTGTGCAGAGTGCTGGTGAGGTCATACCTGGAGTACTGTGAGCAGGTTTGGGCCTCCTTACTTGCAGAACGATGTACTGGCAGTGGAGCTGGTGCAGAAGAGGTTCACTCTGGTGATTTCGGAGTTGAGGGAGTTGTGTTTTGCGGAGAGATAGAGTATATCAGCATTATATTCATTGGAATTTAGAAGAATGAGGGGAAGATCTGATAGAAACATAAAAAAAATTGAAGAGAAGAAGTAAGAAAGAAGTAGTGAGGATGGTTCCGCTGGCAGGTGAGCTCGGACAAGACGGAATAACCACAATATTAGAGTAAACAGATTTAGGATTGAATTGAGAAAGAACCTCTTCACCTCGAGGCTTGTAATTCTATGGAATTCCCTGCCCAATAAAGTACTTGCTGCTACGTCAGTAAATGCTTTCTCCTTATTTACTTCATTGTTTTGAACAATGAAGTAAATAAGAGTGAGAGCGCGGGTAAGTGGATCTGAGTCCACGAGTAGATCAGCCATGATCTTACTGAATGACAGAACAAGTTGGGAGGACCAGATGGCCTACTCCTGCTCCTCGTCCTTCTGCTCTTCTGTTCTCATGAAAGGGTAGTGGCCAGTTCTCCCAGCGCAGATCCTCTGCTTTGGTTTGTTTGGACTGATCTTCCGCAGACTGTTGTGAAGCTATCGGACCCAAAGAAGCAGGTCCATGTTGGATCCTCCCTCTCTCCTAGAAGAACCTGGATTTCATTTTTCCATGGGTGGTTTATGGGGATTGCTTCAAAGTACTTCGAACAACACATTAGATTTTTTTTTATTCAGATTACTTACAGTGTGGAAACAAGGCCCTTCGACCCAACAAGTCCACATTGATACTCCAAAGAGCAACCCACCCAGACCCATTCCCCTTCATCTAGCACTACGGACACTTTAGCACGTCCAGTTCACCTAACATATACATTTATGGACTGTGGGAGGAAACCAGAGCACCGGCAGGAAACCCACGCCGGCACGGGGAGAATGTGCAAACTCGACACAGTCAGTTGCTTGAAGCGGAAATTGAACCCAGCTCCTTAGCGCTGTAGGGCAGCAGTGCTAACCACTGTGCCATCTTATAGCCCAATTGCTGTGAACCATTTTCAGATTCTCACTTGAGAAGTGAAGTGCTATTGAAAACCAGAAAGCTTCACCTGGAACATTAATTGAGCAGTCAACTTTCAACAGTTTTAAATATTTATTTATAAACCTTTAAAATGACAAAAGCCGGGAATAGTCACGTTCGTGCTACTTATGGTGGAACGAATAGCATGGACATGGCTTCTAATTGGCAGCCTCTGGTATTGTCAGCCCTAATCATGTTACACAGTAATGCCCTATATTTGTGTAGGCTGGACTGAAAGTCTGTTCTTGGTCTTCCCACGTAACCTCTCCTAATGAATTTAATTTGCTAACATCATTAAGTTAGGATAGTCTGTTGGGTTGCCGGATAGGTTGTCATTCTGTATGCTATTCTCTTCTGTTTTGTTTCATTCTGTAATCTTGAAAATAAATTCTGTTTTAGTTAAAACTAAGTGGTTTGAACAGCTGTATCACTGCTGGTATATCCGCCCTACACCTGCTTAAGGCAACGAGTAAATGTTGGATCTGTGCTACTTCCTTGAAATTATTTGAGGGGGTCTGTCCTGGCCCATAATAGTGTGTGACAGTGAGATCTAATGCACTGGCATGTGCTGAGAATGGGAGAGAGCTGAAAGAAAAAGTGAGTCAGAATAAACATTTCGGTTGTTTTGGAGTGGAAAGCAATCACTAGCAGAATAATCCCGGAATTGATGTTTGCCCCCATCTATTCAGGAAGCAGATCAACCATCTGCTCGAGGGCATTAAATGTAATCTTTCAAAAATTGCTGATGGCACCAAACTGAGAATCGAATGGCGGACGGAAAGAAATTCAAGGTGATTGAGACACGTGGAGGGAATGGGCAAATACGTGGTAGATGAACATTAATGTGGATGGACGTAACATTGAGCACTTTGGTTTGGAAAAATACAATATCAGGCTAGCATTTCAAAATGATTTGATGTGAAAATGTTGATCTGTGAAGATACCAACGTGCATACTTTTGTTGACTTCTTCAACGAACTCCGAGGTCCATCCGGGCCAGTGAATTCTGAAACCTGACGTCAATACGGGGATTGACATTGGCACACTGCCCAGTGTACATAGACCCACCAAGTGGGTATATGTAACATTGAAAAGAATCTGGATCTTCTTGTACACCAGTCACTGAAGGCAATATCGAAGCAACCGAAAGCAATTAAAGGTAAATGGTATGTTGACCTTCATTTCCCGGGAATTTGATTCCAGGAATAAGGGTATCTTATTACAGCTGTGCAGGGCCTTGGTGAGACCCCCATCTCGAACATTGTGCAGTATTGCGTGCGGTTTTGGTCTCCTTACCGAATAAACAACAAACCTGACATTGAGGGAGAGCATCTAAGAATCACCAGACTGATCTCTAGGATGACAAACTTGTGGTGGGAGCAGAGCTTGGGGCGACTGAGTCTGTATTTCATGTGGTTAAGGAAAATGAGTGGAGATCTCAGTGAGATATATAAAACTCTGATCGGGAGAGACATATTGGAAGCAGGGATGACAATTCACCTGAATGGGATGTCTAAAACAAAGTGTCACAGAATTACGTACAGTCAGGGCACTCTGCATAGTGATGAGAATAAATGTCTGCACTCACAGAGTGGTGAATCTGGGAATTCTATACCACACAAGCCTGTGGAAGACAAGGCACTGAATTTCGTTAAGTATTTCTAGACACCCAAGGGACGAGGTTGCAGCAGGAATTTGGTGTCGAAATAGAGGATCAACCATCGGTATATTGAATGGGAAAGCAAAATTGATGCACCAAAGTTCCTAGTCCATATTGTTCCAATAGTTAATCACTTCAAAGGAGATACAGTATGCAGTGTTTGGGGAAAATATAATTGAAGAGATGTTCGAACAATAACTAGAATGGGGGAGGTTAACTGTGTTGAATGACCTACTCCTTTCACAATGTTTCTGTGCAGTCTGTAGGAAACTCTGTAAATGTGTCACAAGCTCTCAGATATTAGGAAGGAGGTATCTGCAGGATCAACAGGACTGTGTTTCCCAATCCTTTTTCCGATACCGAGGCTGGTGCCAGATCTTCTGTCCAATTTTATCCATTAAGAAGTCGGAAAAGGTTGATACAATAGAGTGCCTTGCTTGGCCGTTTCAGGGGCCGTTGAAGAGTTTATCACATGTCTGTTTGTCGTGAATCACTGTTAGGCCAGATCAGGAAAGCAGGTGTGATTCACTGCCTGAAAGTACATTGGGGAGGATATTGGTGTTTACAATCGACATTGGCTTCAAGGTCACTGCTACTCGCAGCAGATTTTAGATTTCGATATTTTATTAATTGATTTTAACTTCCACCAGCTGCCAGAGAATTAGCCTGGTCTGGATAGGTAATCCAGTGACATTTCCACAACAGCACCATCTCCATATGGGAATCGATCGGAAACCACACTGAGCAGATTATTTCTGTGCTGCTTGATAGCTCTGTCAAAAATAACTCCCACCAATTTGACAATCGTGATAGGACTGAGGGGTGGTAAATGGTAAGATTGTAGTTATTCTTCTCGTAAGGGACTGGAGATAGTTGAATAATTTTCCACATTGCCAGGGAGGTGTCAGAGTTGGAGCTGGAATGAAACAGCTTTACCAGGGACACGGCTTGTTATGCAGTACAAGTCTTCAGTCCTAATGCAGGAATGGGGTCAGGGCCCATTGCCTTTGTCGTATCTACTGTGTTCAGCAGTTTCTTCACATCACGTGCAGCGAACAGAATTGGATGGAGACTGGCATCTGTGATTCTGTGGGCATTATCCAAGGAACAGTTCTGGTTGAGGTTGGTGAAGACATTGCATACTGTCTTTTACACTGATGTGCAGCAAGGTTCCATTCTTTCGGGGAATAGCAAAGCAATAACCTCGTGCTATTGAGCTGTTAGTCTAGTGACCCACACAATGCTCTTGTGACCTGAGATCGAATCCTGCCACAGCTGATGATGGAATTCAAATCCAATGAATGTTTGGTATTAGGAGTCTAATGATGATCATGAATCAGTTGCTGATTGTTACAGAACCCCATCGGGCTCATTGATGCCCTTTAGGGAAGGAAACTGCCGTTCATTTCTGCTCTGGCCGACATGTAACTCCAGGCCAACAGCAATGTGTTTGATTCTTAACTACCCTCTGGGCAATAAATGATGACCTATCCAGCGACCCCCGAAACCCATTGACATTTTTTAAAAAAATATTTATGGAGTCCTCCTCTTGCGTCAGCTGTTGCATAATTCAACTCCATTTCTAACTGGCTGTGGCAGGACTGCAGAGCTTCGATCTGATTTGTTTGATTTGTAATCATTTCGTCCTCTCTATCAGATGTTAGTCCTGCTGTTTGCAATGTAAGTGAGTAGTCTTAGTTTAGTGGGCGGCACGGTGACACAGTGCTTAGCACTGCTGCATCCGCGCGCCAGAGAGCCCGTTTCAGTTCCCCATTCAGACGACAGACTGTGTGGATTTTGCACATTCTCCCCGTGTCTGAATGGGTTTCAATTGAGTGTATGAGATTGAGGGTGACATTCTGGAAGTTTATAATATCATGGGAGGCATGGATAGGGTAAATCGCCAAGATCTTTCGACAGGTGAGGAGACCCCAAACATAGAGGGCGTAACTTTAAGGTGAAAGGGACAAAGGATGATTTGCTTATGGAATGAGCTGCCAGAGGAAGAGTGTCAGATGCAAGTACAGCCTCAACATTTCAAAGACATTTGGACAAACTTATGAATTTGAAAAGTTCAGAAGCATTTAGGACAAATGCAAGCAGATGAGATAAGTTTAGCTTGGATAACCTGGTCAACAAGGACAAGTTGGACCAAAGGTTCTGTTTGTGCCCAATATGAGTGTCTAAATCTAGACAACAAGGAAAAAGGGAAGAAAAGATATGATGTAAGCAAATTGGTAAGAAATATAAATACAAGCAGCGTAAGATTTTCTGTGTAGATAAAGAAAGTTCAAGATGAATGTATGCCCTTTGTCAGAAATGAAGTCAGGAAAGTATATTGAGGGCATTTGGAGGTTGTGCCGGGAGGGAACAGTCAGATAATTTACACCAGAATTTTACATCATTCCTCACAGCAGAAGGCAATGTAAATTTTCAATGATATGATCAAAATAGCAATATGAGGGAAGCTCTTGAACTGCCCCTAACGAAAGGAACAAGGCTTTTAATAAACAGATAAGAGTAAGGTTACGCAGGTCTGGAGTAATTCACAGTTGGTTTTAAAAGCAGCGGTTACAGAGTGTCTGGTGGTACTGTGAAAAATAATCCATAACTCTCTGGATTGCAGGAATGTTCCAGTAAAACTGGAAACGCTCCAATGTGGCGCCTGTCTTCAAGAAAGGAGCGAGACAGAAAGCAGGAACCATTTAGCCTCACCATTATTGCTGGGAATCTGCGACAGTCTGTTATTAAGGAAGGAAGTGCAGTGCATTTAGAAAAGCTTAACGCAGAGTCATCATGGTTCTGTGAAAGGGGATCGATATTTTGCCTTGTAAAATCATGCAACCTTTTTCTGGAGATCCCTGAGAATGTAACAAACGGACATGAGAAAAGGGGATCTGGTAGACACGAGGCTTTCCAGAGATTTTTCATAAGGTTTCCCAGAACAAAAATTGTTACACAAGACAGAAGCTCGTAGTTTGACAGAAAATATATTAGCATGAAGTGACGGTCGGTTAATACATAGAAATCGGAGAGTGAGGGTTAGTGGATCTTCCTGATAAAATGTATCTGCGGAAGAATCACAAATATCAATCCAATGGCAAGATTCAATTGCAATCTATACTGAAAGCCTGATGGCAGAGATGAGGGCAATATACATTCGAGTTTGCGGATGACACTGAGACCCAAAAGACAGGCTGTTTAATGAAGAGGGCTCCCATAAAACAACAGTGTAAATGGATGGAATTGTTCTTATGTCTGAAACATAGCATCAGCATGACGATGCAGCAAGTAACTCGGGTAGTTCATTAGGCGGGTTCCTGGAATGAAAGGGTTGAATTATTGAATGCATCTAAAATGGTGAGGCGTTTATTCATTGTGGTTGAAATGAATGAGGATGATATTACTAAAACGGACAAGATACAAAGGGGGCTTCACAAGGTAGATTTCGAGAACGTTGATCCATTCCAGGGCAGAGTCTTGAACTCAGGGGTGTAGATACAGAATAAGGGATATCGATTTCAAACTGAGATGCAAAAAGAAATGTCTTCTTTCAGAAGGTTGTGTATGTCTGGATATCCCTAAGCCTGAGAGTGTGGAGACTGGGTCACTGCATGTATTTACAGACGAAGTGGATTAGGTTTTGACATATCGACGATTTGAGGGATACAAGAGGTTAACAGGAAAGCGGAGTTGAGCCCTGAAGTAGATCAGCCATGTTCTTGTTGAATGACAGTGCAGGCTTGAGGGGCCAAATGGCCTGCACCTGTTTCTATTTCTTACGTTATTGTGTTATTCTTTTGGAAAGTAACTGGTTATTTTCCTGGAAATGGTATTGCACAATGTTGCATTCAGGGACAGCAGAGGATTTGTTTGAGCCAACCCTGGATGCAGGTAGAGGCCTGTATTCACAGCGAATCGGGGTCTATAAAATGACCCACTTCTGGAGCGGAAGTGACAGAGAGGAGGAGCCTGAAAAGGTGATTGGGGTGAGAGTCAATTCCTGACTCAGCCTGGATATTCCGAGTACAGTTCCCAAACTACACCTAACAATAGGAGTGGCCTAGATCTGTCCCTGTGTAGCAGGTCCGAAGGACTGATTGGAACATCAGAACATAGGGCTGAATGACACGAGTGGGCCATTTTGCCCTTTGAGACTACTCCACCAGTAAATAAGGTCGTGGTTAATCTCATTGTGGTTCAGGCTGCACTTTTCTCTCCATGTACCATTTTCCCTGATTCACCTGTCTATGGACAATCAGACTAAGCTAGCTTCGATATAATATAAACATTCAGCCATCCCATATTTCTGGGAAAGAGAATTCCCATGTGAATAAATTCCAACTTTGTGATTTTTTTCATCACTCCGGTTCTGACTGAGGTTGGAGGGTGTCACTCTTTCCTTTTCTAGCCCCACCCATTCACTGCTCACAACACATTTTAAATATGACCATGTTGCTAATATGGCCAATAATAAAATACTTGGACTGGGTTAGTTTCAGTGATAAGAATAAGTCCGGCAGAGTTCTTTAGTCATACGCAAGTAACAAATATAACTAACGGAGGAGCATAGTGGATATGTGATTCGCACTGCTGCATAGCATCACCAAGGCGCTGGTTTCAATTACAACCTTGGGTGTCCCCTATGTGGTGCTTAAACTTTCTCCACGTGTCTGTGTGGGCTTCCTCCCAGTGTTCCAGTTTCTTACCACAGTCCAAAAATGTGCAGCTTAAAGTGGGTTGGCCGTGCTAATTTGCTCATTAGGGATGTATACGTTAGGTGGATTAGCCATGTGAAATTCAGGGTTACATGGATCGTGTGGGCGGCAGATCTGGGTGGGATGCTGTTCGGTGGGTCAGTGTGGATTTTATGGGCAGAATGTCCTGCCTCCACGCTGTTGAGGTGCTATAACAATGGCTTGAAGTTTGGACTATATAAATACCCAGTGGGTCTCTACCTGATACACTCTGCTGAAGGTCTTGTATGTTTCAGTAAGATCACCTTTCTTTCTATGAGTAACCATAATATAAGGCCTTCATCCATGGAATACATGAAGTTAAACGTCTCTGAACTGCTTCCAATGTAATTATATCCATTCGCAGGGATGTAGACAAAAAGTAACCTCACGCCCCAGATGAGGCTTTTTTTTGTCTTCTCAGAGCTGTGATTCTTTGGAACTCCCTTTCCCACAGGCCATTGGATGCAGAGAAATTAAATATTTTCGAGGCACAGACAGAAGGTTCATATGTAACAACGTAGTCGAGGATTATCGGGACATGGGCAGGAATGTGCAACATGGGAAATGTTGGCAGTGATACAAAATGACACTGCTCCTGAGCATCCGGCAAAAAGAAGTGGTAATCTAGAAAACATTTTAAAATGCTAACAGTAATAGAACAGAGTTCAAAAGCACCACAGGGCTGTGCTGTCTTTGAAGAGAGACCACTCGTCGTGGTTTCGCCTGAGTGCCACTGCACCTCGGGTGATGGGTTGTGGGTGAGACAGCGCCCCCTTTATGGTTACCTCTGACAGTGTGCGAAATGTTGGCCTCCATTTGCATCACAAACCAGCCGTCCAGTCACAGGCAAAGGACAAGAGAAACTTCCATAACAAGGAAAAATGTACAATTCAGAAAATGGTCAAAATAACACCTGAGGGTAAAAACGTTCTCTGCTAGAAATTGTATTTTATAATAAGACAAATATTTCAAAGCCGTCTTTGGCAGAATAGGACAAGGTGAGACAAATGAATTAATCAGAATTACTAACTGTGATTGGATATCAATAACCATAAAATAAGTGTTGAATTTTGATTGCTCTGTGCACAATGTGCTTACCATTACATAGACGTATAAAGCTGATGGAATATATTGTTGGAAGAGTGAGTCCCCGTGGGAAATGCCCTCGAACAGGTGCTTGAAGAAAACCGGGGTAAAAGTGCCTGAGTGTTGTCTGCTCAATTACTGGAACCCAGGGGGTTGAATCACTGAAAGTTCATGGAACTGAAAGAAACATCAGATCAGCCACAATCTTCTTCAATGGTAGAATGCGTTTGAAGGGAAGAATGGCCTCATGGTGGATTTGAATTGTATGTCATTTGAAGACTGTACACATTTTTCGCTTCCCCTTCTGTGTTACATGCTGTGGCATTGACATTTTCCTGAAAATGGGAATTATTTGGAACATTAACTTGAACATTACAAAATCAGCATTCTTCAGAATATCCTATCAGCATGTGGGAGTATTGCAAAGGCGAGAGAGAGAGAGAGAGAGAGAAGGCTTCGCATACAGTAGTGAGAATAGTGGACCATGATCCATTTTCGGGGTAGTGTGTTATAACAGATATACAGTGAGTGTGAGGGAGCAGGGAGAATATGGTGACCCTTATCCTGACAGAACAGGGAAGGTTATTGATGCTTGTCCTGTATTGCTGGACATTTCTTCAGACTGCAGATACTGCAATGAGCTGGTGGTGAACTCACACCATGGTCGGTGGGGCTTGTGGTGAGAGTCCCTCTGGGAAGAGAATGGTCCTCCTCTGTACTAGCCCTTCCACCCGGACCTCCGTGCCCCTGTCAACAAACCGTGGTGTAATTGACCCTTAGCTAACATGCTCAGGGTAAACTGTGCAAGGCAAATCCAAACTGAGAGAGCTCAACCGTGTGCCCATTGGTTTTTAAGGAGAGAGCCAGTGCCAGGGATCACAGAATGTCCGGAGCATCCGGGCGATGGTGAGTAACCCCATCCATGATGGGTGGGATCGGGCTGGCATTGAATGACAGGAACACCATGGGGTGGCGGGGTAGTTAATGAGGTGAGTTCAATATGATAGTATCAGGAAACTAGCTCAGCCACCTGCAGGCAACCCATCTGTCACACACAATGAAAATTACACAAAAATAATTTCTTGCTAGATTCAGCCCAATGAGTACGACTCTGCTGTGCCCACTTTCAGTTACAGAGCTGCAGGACAAATGCTCATTCAAAACTGTCCAACATCTGAACTCACCCATCAATCCTGGGAATACTGGCTCATGTTGCAGGGTACTGTTGACGTATCTTCATATCAGCATGCTGAAACCTGTGATCTTCCTTAAAGTATTCTCTCAATCTCCCTCTCTCTTTATCCCAAAATTCTTTTTGATGTTGTTATTTAAACTAATTTCCCCACCGTCAGTCTCTGATAATAATTTTCACACCCACACCATACCTTGACATGACACAATGGAGAGATGGAGCTGTAAATGGATGGGAGCTTCACATCCTGTCGGTTCCAGCATGGGCTGTAAGTTTCGTTGCACTGGGCAGGGATCGAACACGATGTCATTGAATAATGCACTGTGGTGGTGTGCACAGCTCTACATGTTGGGAGGTTAACTGTTCCAGGTTTACAGATCAATTCACTGCTAGTCACTGTACAGCTCCCCATACTGAAAAGAACCCTGTTGATAAAGCAAGACACAGGTGTAGGATGCATATCACCCCATACTACAGAGACCGTTTCATCTGGGTTACTGAATCAATGCACCGGTGTGGTCTGTGCTGGTCCCCATGTTGTACAGATAGCCAGTGGCCTGGTGATACCTACGCAGTATTTCATCCTGGAGAGATTGCTGGGTTGTACTGGGCCTCATCTGCAAAATGCTGGGTTGTCCTGAACCTGGTCTGCACCGTGCTCCATCCTAGACAAATTGCTGGGTTGTCTGGAGCCGGGTCTGAATAGTCTTTCACCCTGAACAGATTGTTGGGTTGTACTGAACCTGATCTGCTCAGTGCTCCGTGCTGAGCAGGTATCTCATCTGGGCTTATAGATGTCTGGGCTGGATCTGTGAGGTGGATTCAGTATCTGGTATAATTTCTGATGAAGCTATCACTTCTCCAGCTCGGCGCATTCTGCTGTTAAACCCGTATCTCTGCAACATGTTGTCCATTAAGTAATTATCCAATTAAAACATGAATATCTGTCCTTCTCGCGATGCACATGAACAGTCGTACCTGAGAATATATGATGAAGGCAGTCTCAGTCAGAAAGTTTTCTTATTTTAAAGGAAAGTATGAGATGCTCTGTTTCAGATGCAATTCTCTTTGTCAAAATATTCAAAATTGAGCAAAATACAATATATTCAAACAACGAAGATAAAATACAACAAAACCAAGAGCAACGTGGAATAACGTAATTCTATTGGAAAACAGAACAGAATAACGGATTATTTAACTACGATACAGTAACTACTCCAATATGGCAACATCCTATAAACACATGGTTTTCACAAAACAAATACAGGAAACAGATTGTCTCACATGCAATTCTCTAATGCAGGCGGAACGAACATCAAAGACAATTCTGGGAGAAATCTCACAGAGAGAGTGCACCAGCCGGGAGAGATTTCCTGCCTTCCAACCCTCCTGAGACCCCAGAAATAATGGGCAAAAGGTAAAACTAAGAATCCTGCTTCTGTGAGAGCTTGGCCGTCACTCCACAGGACCAGGCTGCAGCTGCAAGGACCACAAGGAATGAAGTGTATCTCCACCGTTTATGGCAATGTAGGCGTCTCTCAAAAATGCCTAACCCACCTAAGCCGTGAAATGATGGTAAGATAAATGGCAAAGTTAAACATACATATATAAAACGAAAGCATGCAGCAGGCCTGGTGATCAGACACGGACGGCCTCGGGAGCCCAGCAATTCCTTCCCAGCCAAAACACTGTAGAATTATGGAGCTTGTGAAGAGAAAGCATCACCTCTCTCCGTCACCTCGAACTTTACTATAGGAGATGTGCCATTCACCCCATAGTCAGCGATACCAACATCTCACCCAGGCCACGTATTACGGTGATCTATACGGGATGCACTGAAATGGGTTAACTGGAGCTATTTGTTCAGTGACGATGATTAATGTTAGTCTCAGTGGACCCTGCGTCA